>NC_088225.1:8199155-8501655 GCF_036934945.1 Oncorhynchus masou masou | reverse complement strand
ATGCGAGTAGACAAATGCACATACCAGAGAGAGAATCTCCATAACCCCTTGAGACATTATGTCTGTCTCTGTGTAGATATGAAATACTTGGAGCTGGAGGGTTTTAAATTACACTGTTCGTCCCAACTGATGCTGTTTGAGGATAACCTTTTTTATATTCTGTCTGCTTGCAAACTGAGGAATGACAATGTCAGCATTCCAGTATGTGACACCATGCTAAATAACAGCGCTTTGCTTTCAGGTCTTATTTGAGGCCGTGTTGGCAGGCTGGATCAAGCTTACCAAACAGAGATAAATTACTAATACAACATCTTATAGGAAAAAGGCAAGACGTTTCACTGAATAAATCAGACCTCTGCATAGCTGGAAAAGGAAGATATATTTCTCAACAGTATTCTAGGAACGATCGTCTAGATGACCAGGTGCCCTTCAGTCTTAATGATGGGATGAAGATGATGATGTATTTTAATTAGGAAATCTTGATATTGATTATGGCTTTTAGACCAATGATGACGTGATACATACTAACGTGAAACTGCACGTGCACTGTAGCTCTTTTGTACTTTGTATGGCGTATTTCATGATCTCAAGGATGATATCTGTCTGATGGTGTTTAATGTCTGTTTCTATGTTGCGAAGCCTAAGACAAATTTCCATTTCCACATTTGCGTGGACAAGAAAGTTTTTGTAATTCAAATTCTAATTCAGAATGATCTGAAAACCTCAATTTCGAACCTGTATTAAGATATAGCTTCTCTCTCCTCACCACTGTCTACAGATTCTTGTCAATGCTTCCTTACAGTATGTGTGACCTTTCTGTGTTGAAATGTTGGGGACATGAGTTCTGACATGTCGCTTTGTCTTGGGAATCTCTGGCAGCAGAGAAGGTTCAGCCCTCCTCGATGCAAGGATGCATGACAGAAACCTGGGCTATCCCAAAGGCCACTATCTGTCTTTAGTCAATTTGCCAGGCATAGCATTTAAAATGAAATGTGTTCATAATCTCAAGCACTACCCGAGCATCAGCGTAGTGAAAATGGCACGTTTCTATGTTTTGTAGTAAAAAAAGATTGAGGAAGAAATGTTTTTCCAATGGCATCATCTGGCATCGTGATTTCAATCCACATGAAATCACAAAATCACATGATGCACACCAGATGATGCAGTTGATTTAAAACATAATAATCTCTTCAACACTAAAGCGCCAAGTGAGTGATTTTGACCCAATATGAATTTAAATTTTAAATATATTTTTAAGTCATGTCCCCCTCAGTCTTTGATATTTCCTAAATAAATGTAATTCACACACATATGTTAGAATTTCAATAACACAAACATAATTTGGGTTATAAGCAGTTTTATTAAGAGGACACCAAAAAGTGACTATTTCAAATCCTACTATAGAGTCACATGCAGGTAAGACATTTTTATTCATATTTAGTATCAGAAAGAGCAGATTCTGAGGTTTCCAAAACACTTTCCATTGGCAAATGACTCTCAAAATAGAACTTTCCCCAAGAATAACCACTGTTCCGTGACTACACATTTCAGCACATGGCAACAGATAGCCGACATTAACATAAACGAATGAACATGCTATTGTGTACTAACGGACTGCTACTCAAGACCTTCATAAACACAACTAAAACATAATTTTTCCGATAGTGTTTGGTATATGAAATTTATTAATTCGATTGTTAGACTGTTGGAGTCAAAATGACTCGTTTTGGCCTGAAGGGGGGGTCCTTCAAGGCCAGACTTTTGTAGTGTTAAAGGTGTTAAATTATCTCAAATAGAGAACAAAGGGAAGAACTTTCTTCAGAACTGTTTTGTACCATCTAACCCACAGCCTCTGGCATCAGGATCAGTGGTGTTCCCTCCTGGTCTCATATAGTCACAGTGTCTGATGGTGCACTTTGTTATACATAACATAGTGGACGTACTGTTGGTGAGAGAGAGAGAGAAACACAGCCTGAAACCACTTCAGATCTACCGAGCAGTAAGGGAGACTCATGCTGACTCGGAAAAACAAAGTAAGACTTTCACTTCAAAGCCTACAGGAGAGCTTTGTCTATGTCAAAGCTTTGCTAAACAACACACACTTTCTGAGAATAAAAATACCTACAGGGAATAGAACAAACTCACAACTGCCCTTGACATTCTGAATGTCGTAAGTGATAGGACTCAGATTGCCACGGTTCGAACGCTAGAATTCACTTTTAAAGTCCCTCTCCAAACTTTGTGAAGATCCTAGAACTGTCACAGAGATCAGAGGAGACATTGAGACAGGCTGTGAGAATATCAATCATTAACATCCTATAATATTTAGTGGAGTGCAAGTTCTTGTATCTTCCTCATCACCCTTTCCTTTTTTAAGACACGCACGGCATGTTTTACATATCTCAGTAAGTGTCTGGTATGGGAATGACTCTGCCGCTGACGACTCTGCTTTGAGACCCCATACGGCAAAGCTGACGACATTAACAACGGAGTCTGGTTTTCCCTTGACATAAAATGCAACAAATGAACGGGTGCACTCTATAGTAATCATGCTTTGACACATTCTGATCTCTATTCAACTTGTGTTGTAATTCAAATTGTTGACAGACCTTTTTAATTACTCACTGCACACAGCGTGGTGTTGAAAGGACAAACACAAAACGCCGGCTGTTCCACTGGAGCCCGAAGTCCCAATTATGTCAACAAATATTCATGTTTCATTTCTTGGCAATATCTGCTTCTCTTTGGAACTTGTTTGGTACTACCTGTCACATATTCTGGATTGAGCCTCTTTGTAATTACAAACTACTGTGCTTTGCTCACAGCTGAGCTAAAGCCCCCTTGACGAGGAAATGATACAGCATTGTCCTCCACTGTATATGTGTTCCAGACCTGTGACTGATGAGGTATTACTTAAAGGAACTTGTGATGTGGGTCTATAAATAAAGGAGGGGTCCTGACCTTCTGTTGTGCTCAGCGGTGCCGTCTGTGCTACTCAGGCCATTTTTAAGGCCGGTCGCCATTGTCTCTCCAGTTATCGACCGTATGCTAGGCTCTTCAGCGCCTGAAAAACAACACAGGCAGGCCGCCTTCTCTCTACAGGAGGTTTGTTTTCAAAAACTATGGACCTGTTATTCAATAAAGTAGTTCCAATGGTAACATCTGAATAGTGATTACTTTACTGTACTACTTTTTCTGTTATAAAATGCATTTTTTTTTTTAAATTCATTCCATCACCAATTTTGAAAAACATGCATTATAATGGATTTTAGAATACAACGCAATCAATGGTAATTAAATGGACCAGTTCTCTGGTTGTATTGCTTTCCTTTCAGAGCATGAGGAAACAAACGGATTCTCTCAGAGCTCAATCAGAGTGGAATGGACTAGGATTCATCACGAGGTGAGCAGTTTCCTTCTGTCTTTTTACTGAAGTTGATAATTACTTCATAATTAAATGGTTGTCAATATCAGTGGGGAAAAACTAACAGAAAAGTTTTTCAACTTTGAGTCCTGTCAACAAAGTGAAATGGCCTCTTTGCCTTAATGGATATTAATAGCAGACAGAACCACAGAGAGATTGTTAATAATATATCCTGGGAGGTCTATTAATCCCTAGTTGATAGGAATACATCTGTTTCCCACCCATGCTAATCCATGGGCTTTTACGAATGTATGACTGACGCTATTAACTGAGCTTCTCAATAGAATGAGAATAATATATTTTTTTGATGCCATGCAGGGAATTAAATGTCACAATGGGAAGTGCTTGGATGCGGAATACTAAACCATCAACAGTGTGAGAACAAAATAGTTTGCTAAAGTCTACAACAATTCCACTTCCTGCCAAGTATAATCTATCAGAATGCCTTTGTATTTGGTCTGATTGCAACAAATGGTCTCCTGCTTTCTGGAGTAAAACCATTAGACCCACAATTACTGACAGTTATGCCCCAGAATGATTTATGCATTTTCCCTAACTGCATACACATTACGGGTCAATGAGACATTACATCAGCAGACCACGTCTCCCCACCCTGTTTATGGCATCGATTAGGCTTTATTCACACCCTCCAAACAGCCATGGCAGGTTTATGACTCACTATTATGACAAATGCCTTTATAAATCTGAGCTTCATACTACTAATTGCAACTGTGCTAGCAGCAAAACAGCAGTACAGTATTTATCTATTGCGAATAACCAAACAGTTGTCAATAGCATTAGCCTTTATTCTTTCCGCTTTCAACAATGTTATTTAAGAACGTTACAACTGTCTTTGTTGGACCAAAGCAATTAGATACTTAGGTCTTGCCAAGGCATAGACAGACCCCCCCCCAAATTACCACTGCAACCCGGTGCAGAGCACCTTAAATAACAGGGTGTTCACACGTCGCCCATGATGTTCTTTTCTTCAGGCTGTGGTGCAGAGCCCACACCTTAGATTCGGAATCTAAATCTGTAACCTAAAAGTAGACGGAGCTTTCACTTTGCCAATGAACGGTTTCACAGTTGTCAGAGACATTTACATCATCATTTGGCAGTCGTCTCCTTATCGTCTGGGGTGTGAGAGAGACAGATAGGGTGGGCAGGAGGCAGAACACAGGTGGTGTGAAGCTATGAAATGTGAGAAAATCTTTCTGTACAAGACATTGAAGACTGGTTTGCAAGCTGGTATTTAAAAGTGAGAATAATTTTTTGGGGGGTGAGAGCACCGATCAGATAAATGGACATTCAAATGAGCACATGTCCTTGGCATTGTTACTACAGTAAATCCCAGGGAATCCCAGCATCAAACAAATAGGCCCGAGGTAGTCATTTTTAAATACAACTGAGAATTTCACGTGTGCTTGGAAAGCAATACGTGATTGGAATTATAATGATTTGCATAAATAAAAAGTAGTTATTTAAAGGTCTCCGCAAGAGGAAATCAGAGTAGATAAAACATGCATCAAATCAATTGTAACCAATATCTGTGAAGCACGTTCGAGAAAGACTAATACAAAAAGCTGGAATACCGTCAGAGCATTCAAATATACTGCAATTAAAACTGCTTTGACTATCAGTAATAATGGAAGGATCTGTCCGCATGCAAAAAAGATATGTGATTGGGATCAACATCTACCCAATCATTAAATGTCTCTGGCTCTGAGCACATCCTAATATCCAGTACAGTACATCCAGTACATACTATACAGCACACTGTCAGTTGAGTTGTATAAGATCCTGAGGGGATGCAGAGGGGTATGAGTACAAGAGAATGCAAATGGCTACACATGCATGAATCTGGGACAAGCTGGCCGTGACCTCCAGCGGTCTACCCATGGCTGGTGGTACAGTAGCTATCCAGGGAGCTGGTATCCTCCAACGTTGCAGCTTGTTGCTAATTAGCCACACTGGGCTACTGAAATCTTGTCCTGAGACTGACCTTTCTCCAAGGTGAGGCAGCTTACTTAGAAATGAGACGAGTCAAGGCAAAGCGTTTCCTGTTTGGTTAAGAGGGGCCACAGTCCAGGGAAAGTCTATTGAGAGACATATCGCAGAAACATGCACCAACCAACATTTGAACTCTGGAATCAACCTGAAAATAGATTCTTATTTACACCGTTAGGTGTGGGGGTCTCTAAAGAATGCAGAGGATCAAAATAGGTTTCACTGTACCATGGTGTGTGTGTATCCATATATGTTTTTGTATTTTCTTCTCTCTGCACGTACAGGGCTTGACAGGATCAAAGGCGATGAGACTTTCTGCAGCAGTTTTAATGGCATTGGTCTTCGTTAGTGTGGCGTTCAGCCTGTCAGGTGGAGAGCACATCAACTATGAAGCTGCAACATCCACACAGCTTCCCTTCCAGACCTCTCAATAACAAATGTGTTATCCACTATCACTCCAGTCTGGGAAATATCTGCATTCATTTTGTACACCTTTTGATTTCAAATATCCCCTTGAGGTAAAGAATAGCAAATATGTGTTCTCAGGGAAGGCCTTGGGGAATTATTGGGATTCATGCACTATTGATGCACGTAGAGGTTTGCCCACATGCCATCCCCTGCATTTAATGAGAGTTCCTTAGAGAGGGGGTTATTGCTGCCACCATATAAATCATCCATATTGCTTCCTTATTGTACTACGGAGAAAAGAAACATCCTCATTATCCTCTATAGCTTTGCCTTAGGAGGAGAGAGAAGGTGATGTCTCAGATAAAATAATCTATAAATACCACAAGACTATTAACTTTTATACGGAAGAATCCAAGTTGCTGAGAAAAGTGTGTGTGTGGGGGGGGGGACTTACATATTTATTAAAATGGTTAAATGTCCCTGCAGTGCATTGGTCACCGGTTTTATTGTGCACCCAGCAGTGTTACGGTTATTCATTTAGAGAACTACATACAATTATGCGACCATGTATATGCTGAATCATTCCATCTGGATACAACCCAGATTAAAGGGGTTAAGATGGATCTGTTTTCTTCTAAAGTAAAAGACAGTGAACGTTGAATATCAATCCACATACTTTGAATTTCCTGTTTTGAGAAAAAGTTGTCTCCAGTTTCTGTATAATTGCTGTTAGAACCAAACCAACACTGAACAAGCTGGCTAATCATTGCCTGCCACAAATATCTAAATATACCTGGCCTATCATCTAAACTAAGTTCTTGTGAATGTGCAGAAAAAAAGATGAGTTGCAACTAATTTGGTGTAAGGACTGTAGAAATGGTTAGTTCAGTCCTCAACAGATGCTCCTCTGATCAGCTACAGTAGATGTAAATTGGAACTGAGTAACACTCACCTTTTCAAGCTGAAACATCTGGTTTATAAGTGGGAACCTCCCAAATGCTAAAATCATTAGGGATGGTACGCCTCTGGAGTGACCTACTGTGTGGTGAATTCTGACATGACATAATCTACTGTACAGTAGGTTGTATGAAAGGCCAACACCACATAAGGCAAATATTACAGGGCATGATAAAGTTGCCTATAGGACAGCAGACAATCAGCAAAATAAACTGCAAGTCTGTCTAAAAAAGAATTCCAAGCTCAGTTGAAGCTTGAACTTCCGATAGATAATAGGTAAGAGTTCAGGTAATTTTGTCACACCCTGATCAGTATCACCTGTCCTTGTTATTGTCTCCACCCGTCCAGGTGTCGCTTGTTATTCCTGGTGTTTCCTGTCTCGTTGTGCCAGTTCGTCTTGTATGTTCTAAGTCAATCAGCGTGTTTTTCCCGTGCTCCTGCCTTTTCTATTCTCTTTTACTAGTCCTCCTGTTTTTTACCCGTGACTGTTTTATGGACTCTGTATCGTCCTGCCTGACCATTCTACCTGCCCTGACCTCGAGCCTGCCTGCCACACTGTACCTCCTGGACTCTGAACTGGTTTTGACCTTTGCCTGTTCACGACCATTCTCTTGCCCACGCCTTTTGGATGTAATACATATCAAAGACTCAAACCATCTGCCTCCCGTGTCTGCATCTCGGTCTCGCCTTGTGCCCTTGTAAATTTCCCCATACATTTCCTCCCAGACGTCAGCTAATGGACAAAAAAATATGTAAAAGTGTTATGTATAAGCCTGGCTTTTAAGATGATTTGAACAGGCTTTTTCTCATCTTAGAAGTGTTAGTGCCCGCAACCATTTTTCCATTATTGATGTCTCATGAACAATATCATTTCAGAGATGAGCATACAGCACACCCTGGGACTGTTCAACCCTCTTCACTTCTCTCTTTTAACAGTTGTTTATTTAACACTGCCCGAGAGCAGACATCATCTCTGTAAAGTTCATGAAGTTTCGGGTCCCCCTTGAAATCACAATGGGATTTCCTGTCTGGTAAGGTAAAAGAGGTTTCAGTAAACTGGTATCAACTCTGAAAATAATGACTCCTTAAATGCTGTCCTGCATGTATATTGGTTTTTTATTCAAAAGCTGTCCTGACAGTGAAGGTTTTGACGAAATGAAACAATGAATCCATTGGAATTGATCGCATCATGTACTGCTTGACATTGCCTGGTAAATGCTGTGGCAAAACTTGCCTCAGTCTTTTCAAAGTTCATGACATTTACAACAGCAGCCTGTTTGCTGCTTGGTATTTCTTTTGAAGGTTAGGCTGGAGGTAATTGGACTGTTACTTCTCCCATGATCATGTCCAATCAATACCTGATGTGGAGAGCACAGTGGAGTAGGCCTGGGAAAGATGACATTTTGCCTATGACCATACCAGTTCACAGTGCTGACTGTAGTGGCTAAAGGACAGTTCTGAGGTTTGCTGTCAATACAGTTTATTTGAATGGCAGGGAAGAAAGAGTACACACACACACACACACACACACACACACACACACACACACACACACACACACACACACACACACACACACACACACACACACACACACACACACACACACACACACACACAAGGGATAATATATGAGCCTCAGATTTCAGGCTGTAGACAGATTTCTATACATTACCATGGTGATGCATTCTCACACACTCCTCTTTATTGACAACCATCTGGGAATAGTTGCCCATAAACATTGCGTGAGGTGTGTTTCTTGCATGGCTGCTACAAGTCAGCTAGAAATCCCATAAGTCTGTTTTCTTTGTACAGGATGGATCATTATTTCTGTCTGCAGTGCAATCGCACCAAACCGGGAAATAACTTTCTATCAGATGTTCTGTAGTCAAGCCAAATGCATTCTGGGAGGAAAAAAAGTTGTAATCAACTGTGGTTAGATAAAGTTGAGCTCATTGCTAAACTGCTCAGCGTATCAGTGTGTACGGTGGTGGCTCACAAAGTAGCAGGCAGGGGTAGACAAGCATTGGCAGGTTAATCAAGAATTAATGGAGAGTATCACAAATGACAATTTAAATTAGGGATGGGAAACTTTGATGGGGGTGGGGGCTGCAGTGGCTCGCAGGTCTGCATACCCACATCCATACCCACACATGCAGTCAGAACCGGCCCTAGCCTTTTGGGGGACCCTAAGCGACATTTTAAATAGTGCTATGGCACGTAGGTCCCCTGAACCCAGCTCACTTTCCAGCTCACACTCTCAAACACCTAGATCCCCTGAACGCAGCTCACTCTCCAGATCCCAGTCACCTGAATTCTAATCACCTGTTCACACACCTGTAGGTCATTATTACACACTATTTAGTTCAGTTCTTTGCACCCCATCACTGTGACGTATTGTTTGTTTTGTGACACATGTCTTCGGAACTCTGCTTTTCCCGTGATTTACACCTCCCGTGTATGATAGTTTTTGCCTGCCTCATTAACGACACCTTTTGCCTATTCCCTGCCTGTACTTTAGCCTATCGGATTTCCTGTTATCAACCTATTGCCTGATCTCCCGGACGACGTCACTACCGTTTTCCCTGCCTGTACTGTTGCCTTGTTGGACCCCCTGTGTATGACCTTCTGCCTGCCCCTGGACCCAGCTACCTGCCTCCTCCTGTGGTCCTCTTCAATCATCACCTGCTGTGCCCTGCACTTGAAACCAGTTCTCTGTCTCCCCTCGTGTTCATTACACCAAGGACATGCCGTGGAAGGAACAACACAGTTTTTATGCTGCTGCTATGAATATGTAATAAATATGTAAAATATGCATTAGTTTTATGCGTCTATGTTACATGGAGGTGGTTATTTTACAACCCTAATGATTGCAATTAAACTAGGAATACTGGGCATTTATTACATCCCCAAATTTGCAAATGCTTTGTATGGGTTAAATTAGATGTAACGCTCTGTAATTTGTATACTTCTATGTATTGTTTGGGCAATGATTAATACACAAGTTCTGCCTTAAAACATTTATCCAAGACTGCAGTGCTCAACTTACATTATTCAATCTGAATCTGCTTGTTTGGGAGCTTCTTAGTTGAGCTCATTTAACCAAGCCAATCCTAATTTCTCAAAAGGCAGTATAAAAACATCAGCTGTTTTTCTACATACTGCCTTGGGTGAAGAGCTCACTTTGCTCTGTAGTTCCCCACGTCTTCCTCTGTCTTTCCATTACACTCTACCTCTTCTCTTGTGTGAAGCTGAAAAGAAAAATGCTTCCAATTATCATCATAATGCCCATGATTTGATATGATAATATGCATGAGGGCATCCATTAACTATTTTTACATTCATTATTGTCTGAATTTGCCAGAATGCCTTTATGATACACATTTTATGCCAAGTTCACATACTATAGCTTTGTCATGTCTGTGATTATACTGTAGCATAGGACAGACATGTTACAACAAATCTCAGCTGTCTCTATACTCTTTATTGTTGTCCATTGAGTTGGAACGATTGACATGGTACAGTGTTGTAAAAGTAACAGGTCTTTGTGAAGAAGCACAATTTAGTTGATGACGAATACTAATTGTGAGATTAAATGGCATGGCAGCATATCTTTCTCTTTTATTTGGTTAACAAAACCGGCATGATGTGAAAGTAGGAACTAGGAAATGATACCAAAGGTCTTAAAGTTAGTGGCAGATTACACACACCTTGTTAAACTCGCACTGTATTTTCAAACATGAAGAGAAATTGGATTGACTTTAAGGTGTCCTCATTCGAATGACTCCACGGAGGTATCCATTTCAATAAGCTCATATCGCCTGGTTATTTTTATAATCAGATTCTCAATCCCACCTAAAGTCTTGCCCCACCATCTCATAGAATTTGATATTGAAAGGCCTATAAAAGTCCCGGAGCTGCTCAATGACCTCCCGGTCGATCTGCACGTGAGTTCTGCCCTTGGACTTGCCCAGGCAGCGGGGCTGGCTGCTGCTCTCTGGCTTCTTCAGGCAAGGGAAGCCTTTGGTTCGGTTAAAGTAGAAGTGCTTGTCTGTGATGATGCGCTTCAGACCCAAGAAGTCCTGGACGCGGCCCAGCTCCCCCGCCGGGTCCGTGATCAGCCGCTCGCCGCTCACAAAGTGGATCTGGGAGAGGCGAAAGTACTGCAGCCAGTTCTCTAGGTGGAGGATGTACATCCCTATGCGGATAGCGTTCCACGAGGTGTCTACCAGACCCTGGCTCCGGTTCTGGAAGGCCAGCTCCTCGAAGGTGGGGATGTCCGGCTTCTTGGACAGAGTCTGTGTGTAGTCTGAGATGGCCCTGGTGACTGGGTTACGCACCACCACAATCAGCTTGGTGTTGGGGGACATACTGGCGATGCGTCTGGGTGCCTCTCTTGTCACAAAGTAGCTGGGGGTTTTCTCCAAGGTGATTTGGCTGTCTAGAGTCCGTGGCATTAGTCCTCTAAATAGGGAAAGACAAAGAGAAAAACGCTGATTTAACTTTTATACCTGGAGTCCATTGCATTAGTACTCTAGAAGGGGATAGAATAGTAAAGCAATTGAATTGTCTTGCAGAAATTGTTATCCACTTCGACGGCTGAAAAGGTTTCATGAAAACAACTCCTGTTTCCTATTTCCAGGGTGACAGTGATGCTGAGGGCTGGAGGGAAATCATCCAATCACATGTTAGACTGGTGTTCATAAATCACAATCACCTGCATTAAGGACATCCAACAGAAAAAGATACTTGGGAGAATCTGGGTCACACTAAATAGGTCATCATTTTCATAAAGTTTCTGGGGAAATGCATCTTAAAATGTTTGTAAAGTTTTCACATATCTATGGAAACCATGGATAGCAAAGTAAGGACGAGTGTTCTGATATTTTCCACGAAAACGTAGAGACTGGCATTGCTCTGGAAATTTCCTTTCATGATTCGAGCAATGGGAGTTAAGAAATGCATCATTCCTGTTTAAAACCTGGGTTATGCAACAGATGTATTTAAACATGGAGCCACTAGAGCACAATGAGCCAAGTAAAGCCCCACCGGCCAAACCCTCAGATCTGAACAACGCTGGGCCAATTGTGCACCGTCCAATGGGACTCCCGGCCACGGTCGGTTGTGGCACAGCCCGGGAATGAACCTGGGTCTGTAGTCGCGCCTCTAGCACGGCAATTCAGTGCCTTAGACCGCTGTACCACTCGGGAGGCCTGAATAGTTCTAAGATACAATTACAACCTACATTTGAATACAACATCATTGTCCATTGGTTAGAACAGAAATGTGTCTTCTGCCTTTGCCAACATGCTTCTGGTCCACCTCTCTAACCTCTAGGCTACTGGGCTTTCCCATTGTGTATCCATAATAAAAGCTCTAGAAACAGTAAAATTCTTCTTCCCTCCAGGTCAGGACCTTGATTCCCTGAAACTTTTGAACATTGACATGGATAGATCCCACCTAAAGTGCATCAAGCAGTTTCTCCCAAAACCATTCTTGCACTAAAACTGATACAGTAAATAAAATAGTAACTTTATGTCTGTGACTGATGATTCTGTGCTTCCAACTTTGTGGCTTCAGTTTGGGGAAGGCCCTTTCCTGTTTCAGCATGACAATACAGAAATAGTTTGTTGAGATTTTTGTGGAAGAACTTGACTATCCTGCTCAGATCCCTGACCTCAACCCCATCGAACACCTTTGGGATGAACTGGAACACCGACTGTGAGCCAGGCCTAATCGCCCCAATATCACTGCCCGACCTTACCAATGCTCTTGTGGCTGAATGGGAGCAAGTCCCCGCAAAAATGTCCCAACATCTATTGGAAAGCCTCCCCAAAAGAGTGGAGGCTGTTATAGCAGCAAAGGGGGCGACCAACTCCATATTAATGCCTATGATTTTAGAATGAAATGTTTGACTTGAAGGTGTCCACATACATTTGGTCATGTAGTGTACCTTAACAGTCTGATAAATATTGATCAGTTTAGCTTGATTTATGAATCATGTGCTGTTCTGCTGGGTGTCTCAGTTAGCCTTACCAGTTCAGGGCCAAAGGCAATCATTAATCTTCCATGGGATGGAAGGAACAGAACAGCAGTAGCACCATCCCCAGAAAAACAGCTTTACAGTACGCTAAATACATGCTACTACTGTATATCTCAGGTGCTATGTGATGGAATCCCAACTGAGTTATATCATCAACCTTAACCTATATTATAGCATATTCTTCCTCTTTCTTCACACTTCCATACATGTATTATTGCCTTGATGAAATTTTAGGGAGCTATATAATCTCATGGAGAAAGATACAGACATTCCAACACTGTTGGGATATATCATTTGAAACGCTACCCTTTTCCGTTTCACAATTCTCACCAACACTGTTAAAAGAAATAGCTGCAATTAAGCATATTACATAAACCTTTTTTTTAATCCACACAACCAACACCCAGGATGGTGTTACTGACAGTCTAACACTTTCCCTGGTGCCTGGTGCAGGAGCTGAACGCAGCGTGAACAAGATCTGAAATTCTCACTTTTTTGCTGATGAGAAGGAGTGTTGGTGCTGTACTAGCTTTTGCAGCCGTGTTTTGTAGCATTTCTCGACTGCCACAAAGAGGTGCATTTCTTGTCGATTAGGAATGAAAGAAAATCCATCACCTCCTGTAACTTTATTTCATCCCACAAAGTTTCAGACGAGACCAGGACACAAAAAGGTTTAGTGCAGCTTTCCATAGTGAAAGCCATAATGGAACATATAATTCAATGGGATTCTCTTATTTCACACAACCAATTACATTTTCCATTTTCCAAGTACAAGACAACAATGATCCACTTCCTAAAGATGAACATGTGCATGTTGGGGAGCACAAGAAACAACATGACATGTTCACATTATCTACTGGGTTTGCTGAGTCCCGGGATTGGTTGAACAGAAACCTAGCTTGAATTGAACTTTATTTGTTCATGATTGGAGTGATGAGATGCGCATGTACATTTGCTCTTTAGATTATTCCCCCCCTTCTCTTTATCATTAAACGTTAACAACTTGTCAGGGACAGCTTTACCACTGTTTCATTAACCTGATTTGAATAACATTGGTGGAATTTGCATTAGCATAATCTGCACTTCCATAGTGCAGGCCTACACGTTGTGCATACATTCTCATTTCAGCAGGGATTTAATCCATGTCATGTATTTGAGAAATGAATTTACCCTCTCAGATCGAACAAATTACATTGATAAAATAAATGGTCCATCTGCTGTTCTCTGCAGTTTTTTATTTTTATTGAACTAACATTTGTTTTACAGATATTGATTATTATAAATGAAAGCCCATCCACATGATTACAAAACATTCAATTGACCAGAATATAAACCCGCTTCTCATCAAGAAACATTTCATTAACATTTAACTAAAGTGCCATCTTCCATTTTCCTCTTATGTAAATACCCAAACCGGGGAGAAGAACAGTTGTTCATGTGAGCATACTGACTGCGTTACTGAGAACACAACCACCACAGTGGGACATTAGGAATGACTCCATGCAAAGGTCTGATATCACACCTGAAACTTCCACTAACATCAATTGCCAGTTGCTATTTGCGTTGGTCTCCCTCTATTTAGATGCCTGCCTTTTTCAATGGAGGTGCTTGTAGCATAAGAGAGGACGGGAGGAGGCTGTAATTGTAATACGCCAAGGTTACTGTGACATGTTGTAAGCCATTCAGCAGCAGTGTATTCTGTGCTGACACCCTATGGTGCTTGAAGAGAACAGCAAGCACCTTCAGTAGTGTAGCGTTCTAAAAGCCTTCATTGTCGCTCGATAGGCCTACTCTCAAAAGGATTGGGTCACCATGATCACTCCAGCTCTCAATTACTGACAAGCTTTTTGGAGCTCTGGGACAAGGTTACAGATGATATATTGTAAATCATATCAGATAACTCCGTAGAATTAACCATTAGTGAAATATTAATAATGATGTAGAATATAGTTGGAAGGTATATCCACAATGTGGAACTGTACTGCCATTGCACACATTTTGACACATTGAGTACACCCACACACACACACATATATCTATAAAGCTGGCAGTAACTGGCATTTTGTGTCATGAATCAAAGTTGTAGAGAGATGGATGGGCTCCCCGCTCTGATCATCATCCGGATCCTGTGAGCTGGAACTAAATTGACTGGAATCATTTCCAGCCGTCTCCTGTTCAGGTTATTGGTGAAACTCTGAGAGGAGTCAGGATACGTTACAGGCTTGGCTGTGACATTTTAATCCCTCTAATGAATCGAGGTGTGGAGGATCTATCCCAAAATTGTAAATGTGCCCAGTGCTCACAAGATTGCAAAGAGATAGCAATTCCCCCTTACTGGTAAAAACACACGTGTGTATTTAATATCCTCCCCTGACAGATGTGTTGAGACCAACACCTACAAATCATGTCTGGCATACTGTAACATTAAAAGTGCCAAAGGATGTGCCGAGTTCCCTGGCTGCTAACGTGGCTCCACTGAGCAAGTCAACATTGTACAGACACACAGGCACCAGCTATATCAGGCATGTAAGACCGTAGCAGCAGGTAAAGGTCGGCTTTGGATCATCTCCTTCAGCACAATCAATTAACCCAGACCTTGCCAGTGTAACTTCATTGATGTTTCAAATCAAGAGGGAATTGAGTGCATTGTAAGAGTCCTCAGTAAATATTTGCTCGTGAACCACAGTAGTGCGTCTACATAACTTTGGTATGGTCATTAGCAGATCTTCTGATGTGGACGAAATGGAATGTGTTTGACGGCAGATGCACAGAACACCTGTAGCATCTCTAAGGTTGAGCTAAAATGTAGCATAGCATCTTTACATAGATGCACAGAACACGTGTGGCCTCTCTAAGGTTGAGCTAAAATGTAGCATAGCATCTTTACATAGATGTAGAGAACATGTGCAGCCTCTCTAAGGTTGAGTTAAAACATAGCATCGCATGTTTCAATAGATGTACAGAGTCAGGTATTGATTTGGCTAAGTCAATAACTCAATCATGAAGTATTCTGCTTAATCTTAAACCTATGTGGCACAGGAGGTTGGTGGCACCTTAATTGGTGAGGACAGGCTCGTGGTAATGGCTGGAGTGGAATCAGAGGAATGGTATCCAACACAGCAAATATGGTTTGATGCTGTTCCATTTGCTCTGTTCCAGACATTATTATGAGCAGTCCTCCCCTCAGCAGCCACAACTGCATTGATGATTTTGTTTGCCTTCTTCAGTGTTGTATTCACGTCCTCCACATTCAAGCTATCATCCACTGTCAGTAGAAAGGCTGTGGAGGTGACACACTGTTTTCAACAGAATTAATCCAGGCCTCATGGTACTAATTACCCAGCTTTATGATGAGTCGGAGGATTGGACAGTAATGCGATGGCCAGGCCTGATCTGATTGGGATTTAAATTGGAAACCATCAATCATGACAAGCAGGCAGCGTCCCTGCAACAGACAGACAGACGGAGAGATTTAGAGAGTGGCCCCTATCTCTGGCAGAGCAGAACGGGTCTGTCATCACACAGACTAATAATGAACCCTGCCTATTATACAACACACAGCTTGTGAGTTACTGTCTACTAACCAGGGACAGGGAGCATGGTGACTTCAACGTATACAGTATCTGTGGTGTTGGGATGGCCTCGGCTCGAGCGGGGGTTATTTGGAAAAGCCCCTGATTTAAATTATAACAAAGGTCTCATGGCTCATCATGGTCACTTCCAAATGATCTGTGGAACGTACGACGAAGTGAGATCAGTGCAGGGAAAAGCCTGGGATTTAGAGCATGTCTATACTGCTTTCTTGGTGGATGCTAAAGAGCATGTTGTTGAAGTGTCGTGTTATACAGTATTGCATGTGGATTTCAAAGCTTTCTCACATACCTCTATTACCGGGGCCTGAATTATATTCAAATTCACATAGACAGTCATACTCTTATCCATTGGTTTCATTCTGGAGCCTTTCATCTTCCAATTTGTATGACATCTCACAACAATACAGTGAATACTATCTAAGGTTATAGGATTCAGGGACAGGTAATACCAGTATGTGAGAAGGCTTTTAAATCATTATAGTGTATTGCTACAAACCACGGTATGTGTCTATGTTTAAGGTATGGCTACATCATATCTTCAATGACACAAGGAGGGTTAATTTGTACAGACCTTTTTATGTTACGGTTGCAAACAACCCAGATTGCAATTACACAGCTTCATGTGTTCTAATGCACTAAGCTGTAATAAAACCAGAGTCGCTATACAACCGCATCACCAACTGCAGTCTACTCCCCTCGCCTGGTACGGAGGAAATAGCTTCATTCTGTCTCCACTGGAAAAGATTATCTTATTAATATTTCACTCACTCCCATTTCTGCTGGAATGACGTCCAAGCATTAATCACCAGTCAGCAGCGACAGAAGCTGGTCTCAATGGAAGTCAATTAAGAGTTACCGTGCAACGTCCCAGGCAGCAATACTGAAGCCAGGTCAGCTGGTTGGTTAACTACACCAAGAAATCAGTTATAGTCAACTGCCAAGACAACCAGCAGCAGGTTTTATTCAATTTAAAACAAAGATTTTGATCTGTTCTGTACACACCTTGTCAATATTTTCCAGAGTAAACTATGTTTTTAAATCAGGACTGTCCTGTTTGTCTGTATGGGAAACAAAAAATTCAGAATCAGAATCAGTCTGACCTCACTGATGTCTGTTTTAGTCGTGTTGGCTCTGCTCTACGTTTCACAGAAATGACAATACGTTGGAATATTCTAAACCACTGAGGATGTTTTGAGACAATTGCTCTCCTGAAGCGATAAAGCATTGAATTAAGGCGAACCAAATGCTGTTACTGTGTCTGACTTTGATGTGGGAAAGTGTCCAACTATCCAAAAATGAAGACACTCTTCGGAAGACCCCGAAATCCATGGCTGGCAAGCTGCACATCCTTAGATGAGCATTTCAGTTAATTGTGTAAATGTTTCAGATTAATTAACTGCGGCTCAGCTGCCAATTCCAATGAAACACAGTGTAAACAAAACTATTTCAGTGCATGTCAGCCTGTCCTCACATCCTGTTCAGTTCAAACTTGTTTCCTCCTGTCACATTTCCCCCTGCCTGTCTTTGCAAAAGGCTTTCTGCTGAACTGCAGGGAGTAATGGAAAACATTACCAACGCATAATGAGACACAGCAAATATTCATTCAGTCTGCAGTTGAAATACAAATGGTTCTAAAGACACCTGGAATATGCTAGAGATAGGAAATATTGGAATATTCCTGGCAAGGAATCAATTCAAATTCAAATCAAATTGTATTTGCCACACGCGCCGGACACAACAGGTGTGTAGACCTTACAGTGAAATGCTTACTTACAAGCCCTTAACCAACAATGCTTTAAGAAGTTAATAAAAAAATAAAAAATAAGTGTTAAAAAATAGATAAGTAAAAAATATACATTTTTAAAGTAACAAATAATTAAACAGCAGCAGTAAAATAACAAGAGAGACTGTATACAGAGGGTACCGGTACAGAGTCAATGTGCGGGGGCACCGGTTAGTCGAGGTAATTGAGGTAGTATGTACACGTAGGCAGAGTTAAAGTGACTTTGCATAGATTATAAACAGAGAGTAGCAGCAGCATAAAAGAGGTGTCTGTGTAGCCCTTTGATTAGCTGTTCAGGATTCTTATGGTTTGAGGGAAGAAACAATTAAGAAGCTTTTTGGACCTAGACTTGATGCTCCGATACCGCTTGTTGTGAGGTAGCAGAGAGAGCAGTGTGGCTGGAGTCTGACAATTTTTAGGGCCTTCCTCTGACACAGAGGTTCTGGGTGGCAGGAGGATTGGCTCCAGTGATGTACTGGACCATACACACTACCCTCTGTAGTGCCTTGCGGTCGGAGGCTGAGCAGTTGCCATACCAGGCAGTGATGCAACCTGTCAGGATGCTCTCTATGGTGCAGCTGCAGAACCTTTTGAGGATCTGAGGACACATGCTAAATCTTTTCAGTCTCCTGAGGGGGAATAGACTTTGTCGTGCCCTCTTCACGACTGTCTTGGTGTGTTTGGACCATGATAGTTTGTTGGTGATGTGGACACCAAGGAACTTGAAGCTCTCAACCTGTTCAACTACAGCCCCATCAATGAAAATGGGGGTGTGCTCGGTCCTCCTTTTCCTGTAGGCCACAGTTATCTCCTTTGTCTTGATCACATTGAGGGAGAGGTTGTTGTCCTGGCACCACACGACCAGGTCTCTGACCTCCTCTCTATAGGCTGACTCATCATTGTAGGTGATCAGGCCTACCACTGTTGTGTCATCGGGACAATTGATGATGGTGTTGGAGTCGTGCCTGGCCATGCAGTCATGAGTGAACAGGGAGAACAGGAGACTAAGCACAAACCCCTAAGGGGTCCCCGTGTTGAGGATCAGAGTGGCAGATGTGTTGTTACCTACTCTTACCACCTGGAGTCGGCCCGTCAGGAAGTCCAGGATCCAGTTGCAGAGGGAGGTGTTTAGTCCCAGAGTCCTTAGCTTAGTGATTAGCTTTGAGGGCACTATGGTGTTGAACGCTGAGTTGTAGTCAATAAATAGCATTCTCTCACAGGAGTTCCTTTTGTCCAGGTGAGAAAGGGCAGTGTTGAGTGCAATAGAGATTGCATCATCTGTGGATTTGTTTGGGCAGTATGCAAATTGGAGTGGGTCTAGGGTTTCTGGGATAATGTTGTTGATGTGAGCCATGACCAGCCTTTCAAAGCACTTCATGGCTACAGATGTGAGTGCTACGGGTCAGTAGTCATTTAGGTAGTAGTCATTTAGTGTTCATGGGCACAGGAACTATGGTGGTCTGCACTTGCCAGTTGGTCAGCACATGCTTGGTGTACATGTCCTGGTAATCCGTCTGGCCCTGCGGTCTTGTGAATGCTGACCTTTTTAAAGGTCTTAATCACATCGGCTACTTAGAGCGTTATCACACAGTCTTCCGGAACAGTTGGTGCTCTCATGCATGTTTCAGTGTTACTTGCCTCGAAGCAAGCATAGAAGTAATTTAGCTCGTCTGGTAGGTCTGTGTCACTGGGCAGCTCGTGGCTGTGCTTCCCTTTGTCGTCTGTAATAGTTTGCAAGCCCTTCCACATCCGAGGAGCGTTGGAGCCGGTGTAGTATGATTCCATCTTTGTATTGACGCTTTGCCTGTTTGATGGTTTGTTGGAGGGCATAGCGGATTTTCTTATAAGCTTCCGGGTTAGAGTCCCACTCTTTGAAAGCGGCAGCTCTACCCTTTAGCTTAGTGCGAATGTTGCCTGTAATCCATGGCTTCTGGTTGGGGTATGTACGTACGGTCACTGTGGGGACGACGACATCAACGCACTTATTGATGAAGCCAGTGACTGATGTGGTGTACTCCTCAATGCCATCGGAAGAATCCCGGAACATATTCCAGTCTGTGCTTGCAAAAACAGTCCTGTAGCTTAGCATCTGCTTCATCTGTCCACTTTCTTATTGACCGAGTCACTAGTGCTTCCTGCTTTAGTTTTTGCTTGTAAGCAAGAATCAGGAGGATAGAATTATGGTCAGATTCGCCAATTAGAAGGTGAGGGAGAGCTTTGTACGTGTCTCTGTGCGTGGAATAAAGGTGGTCTAGAGTTGTTTTCCTTCTGCTGCACATTTAACATGCTGATAGAAATGAGGTAAAACTGATTTGAGTTTCCCTGTATTAAAGTCCCCGGCCACTAGGAGCGCCACCTCTGGATGAGCGTTTTCCTGTTTGCTTATGTCCGTATACAGCTCATTGGGTGCTGTCTTAGTGCCAGCATCAGTCTGCGGCGGTATATAGACAGCTACGAAAAATATAGATGTATATAATGTGGTCTACAGCGTATCATGAAATACTCTATCTCAGGCGAGCAAAACCTCAAGACTTCCTTGGAATTCGTGCACCAGCTGTTGTTTACAAATATACATAGGCCGCCGCCCCTTGTCTTACCAGAGACCACTGTTCTATCCTGCCGAGAAAGATTGAAACCCGCCAGCTGTATGTTAATCATGTCGTCGTTCAGCCACAACTCAGTGAAACATAAGATATTACTTTTTTAATGTCCCGCTGGTAGGATATACGTGCTCGTAGTTTGTCTATTTTATTATAGATTGATTGGTAAAGATAGGCAGATTATCCTCTCCGTGACGGATCCTTACAAGGCACCGGGGACAGTCGTCCACGGTATCTCTGTCTTTTCCTCCTGCGAATGACAGGGATGAGGGCCTTGTCGGGTGTCTGGAGTAAATTCTTCCCGTCCAACTCGTAGAAGAAGATGAATTGCTCCAGTACGAGGTGAGTCATCGCTGCCCTGATATCAAGATGCTCTTTTCGGTCAATAGACACGGTGGCAGAAACATTATGTAGAAAATGAGTTACAAATAGCGCAAAAAAACATACACAATAGCACAATTGGTTATGGGATCGTAAAACGGCGGCCATCTCCTTCGGTGCCATTATCATTCTGGAAAATGTTTGAGGCGTGTATACTATGTATTGTACTAACTAGTCTAGACTCCAGGAAAAACAGTTTGAACAGAGTTGTGCATATCCCCATTTAATTCAACTCAATTTACTACAGTCAAAACTATACATTTACTTAATCACATTATACATTTATAGGTTTGGTGTCCTCCATGTTAGATTCTGTCTCTCAGAATAGTGTCATTGTGTGGCCTTGCCTCCAGGGTGGCCTAACCACTCTCAACAGCTCTTAATGTTATGCACAGCTGGGTTACCTACAGTTGGTAAAGGCTCTATCCCTGTCTCTGAGTAGGAAGCTCACAACACCACTACCTCTGTCTCTTGCTGCTGGCAACTCCAGTTAATGACTTATTCAATACAAAATCCTAATACAAAAACCTCACTGTGCCATGGTGTCTTTGGGGGATATTCCCGAGAGGAGTTGTTTTTGTAATTAATGTTAACTGCTACATGTTTCTGAGCTATATCGGGATTAAGACTCCTCATTACTAGTGGAGAGAGATGCCTGGGTCAGTGGAATGTGCAGTTCCCTCCGTTAAATGAGCAGCAGACAACTTTCTGTCCTCGTCAACCTTTCTGACGCTAGACTTCCGGGGCTCAGTATCCTCCCTGAGCCAATTAATGGTGGACCTGGAGAATACTCTTGGCTGAAGCAGATTCTACGAGGCCTCTTGCACAATTTGAACAGGGAATCAGGGAATCTATTTGATGTGCGTCTGAGTCCTGTAAAATCAGTAGAGCTGAGATGCCCTTTTAAGTTCTGATGGTGATGGTGTGTAGTGATGCGGATTTGTTAGATGTTTTTGATCGTGTGCGAAAATTGAAAAACGCGTCCACGAAGTGTTGCGGAATTGGTTGCAGTATAACGTATGATTCATCTGCCCCTTATATAGTCACAGGGATGGAGAGACACTCACATCCAATCTAAATGAGGCCAAATGGGTCTTATTCTATTCTGGAGATCAAGTAATGAACACTGCACTATTTCACTGTCGTCGCACAGGTCTGTCACTTACAATGGGGTGAAAATAGTTGGATTATGCAAGTAATGCACAATTAAAAAGATTAAAAATAGAGGACAGTCTATCACAGTGCCTCATTAGACGATGGTGACAATCGTATTATTTAATGCTGAGACCAGGTCATATTAGTTCTAGTCTGCTTAAAGATTCAGCCACCATGACTGAGGTGAACTAATACAGCAAACACTCATTACATTTAAATGGATGGTGTCTCATGTCTTGGACTGAAATAAAATGAAAAATAAGACTCTCTAAAGCACATTATTAAAGGTGATTTGTATGGAACTTCTGACGTTAATCAGCCAATTTATCTATCTCATTACTGGCGGCATTTATGTGGCTCTTATTGCAAGATGTCAGTGGCTAAACTAAAATTGCTTTCAGAGGGGATTAGAGACACTGTTGCTAGGTCCTGGCCTCTGCGGCATTTTAATTAATCAGTCCCCAAATAGTACTGATGAATTTAGAGCCTGTTCGTGTGTGTGTGTGTGTGTGTGTGTGTGTGTGTGTGTGTGTGTGTGTGTGTGTGTGTGTGTGTGTGTGTGTGTGTGTGTGTGTGTGTGTGTGTGTGTGTGTGTGTGTGTGTGTGTGTGTGTGTGTGCATGGGGTGGGTACGTAAGTGTGAGTGTAATTAATAATTAACGTGAAACTAATTATATGAATACAGTATCTGCTATATTGGCACTATATTGTCACAACCCTACTGCACACAAACTTCCCACTGTTCTATTAGTCTAATATCAGCATTATTGAAGTTATATTATAGGCCTATTCTTAACCTCCAGAGCTAAGTGTGTGAAAAAGCACTGCTACGTCAAGTCTTCAGCTCTGAACTGAACGCCTCCAGGTCCCTTTTATTGATTTAAGCAGCTCCCCATGGGTGAGTCTGACTCAATTGACTTAAACACAGCAGGTATAAATGGCATCACACTGCGATGGAACAGTGAGCACACACCACAACCAACTGGGCTTAAGGAGAGCTGCTGGGTGATTTCACTAGAGTGGCCTGTCTGACAGAACCTCCAACAGAACAGAACACTTTCTAATGGCACATTCTTTGTTTCAGTGGGTTTTCTCTCTCGGCTAAGTGTAGATGCGACCCATGAGAGTTCCCTGCTCGGGTTCACTCAACAGGCACCATGTTCTGTCAGAGAGGAGAATGTGACACCTGTGTAATGCCTGCTTTTAGGCATGCAGGTACCATCTTCAGCAATGGTCTTACGGCTGCCAAGGGATGAGAGCAGGTAGTCACACAACTGAGCCAAGCTGAGCTGAGATTTACTGGATCTGGCCATGCTGGAAAGGATCATGTGAAAGGAAAATATAAAAGCCAGCGCGGTACTGTTGGGTAGGCACAATAATGAGAAAAGGCTATTACTCTTCTATGGACTTCGTTATCCAAGGTCTGACTCGTGGGTACGAGACAGCACCAGTGTCCCGTCTCATCGATGTACAGTACACTGGAGGGTCATCCCGTTAGAGGGAAGGCAGGAGGAGTCCTACCTTGTCCGAGGTCACTAATCAATATTAGCCATGTTTCTGCTGGAGAGGGTTTCTTAAAAGTCTGCCCCTGAAAATATCTATTACCGTTGATCTGCATGTTGACTTACTGAAATTCGACGCTGCAGCTATACTGTGACATTTCAACCTGGGTATCAAGCCAAAGTAACTTCATCCTGGATTTGGGGCATGATTTACTTGTAATGCTTACGATTCCAATTGTTTGTTGTGTTTCTTTTACTCTGGTATTCCAAAATATTTGTATGCCTTGGGAAATCAAATCTTTAGATCAATTATCTCACAAACTACACTATATGGTATGTGGCTCCCCCTTCAAATTAGCAGATTTGACTATTTCAGTCACACCATTGCTGACAGGTGTATAAAATTGAGCACACAGCTGTGCAATCTCCATAGACAAACATTGGCAGCAGAATGGCCTTACTGAAGAGCTCACTGACTTTCAACAAGTCCGTTTGTCAAATATCTGCTCTGCTACAGCTGCCCCGGTCAACTGCTGTTATTGTGAAGTGGCAACGTCTAGGAGCAACAACGGCTCAGCCGCAAAGTGGTAGGCCACACAAGCTCACAGAATGGGACCACCGAGTGCTGAAGCGCATAGCGAGTAGAAATCATCTGTGTTCGGTTGCAGCACTCACTACTGTGTTCCAAACTGCCTCTGGAAGCAATGTCAGCGCAATAACTGTTTGTCAGGAGCTTCATGAAATGGGTTTCTATGGACGAGCAGCCGCACACAAGCCTAAGATCACCATGAGCAATGCCAAGCTTCGGCTGGAGTGGTGTAAAGCTCGCCACCGTGGAGCAATGGAAACGGGTTCTCTGGAGTGATGGATCACGCTTCACCAACTTGCAGTCCGACTGACGAATCTGGGTTTGGCGGATGGCAGGAGAACGCTACCTGCCCCAATGCATAGTGCCAACTGTAAAGTTTGGTGGAGGAGGAATAATAGTCTGGGGCTGTTTTTCATGGTTCGGGGTAGGCCGCTTAGTTCCAGTGAAGGGAAAACGTAACGCTACAGCATACAATGACATTCTAGATGATTCTGTGCTTCCATCTTTCAGCATGACAGTGCCCCCATGCACAAAGCGAGATCCATACAGAAAAGGTTTGTCGAGATCAGTGTTGAAAGAACTTGACTGGCCTGCACAGAGCCCTGACCTCAACCCCATACTTTAGGGATGAATTGGAACGACGACTGCGACCCAACCTCACTAATGCTCTTGTGGCTGAATGGAAGCAAGTCTTACCAGAAGAGTGGAGGTTGTTATAGCAGCAATGGGGGAACCAACATCCATATTAATACCCATAATTTTGGAATGAGATGTTCGACGAGCAGGTGTCCACATCATTTTTGGTCATGTAGTGTATCTACACTGAGAATACAAAACATGAATAACACCTGCACTTTCCATGAAATAGACTGACCAGGTGAATCCAGGTGAAAGCAATTATCCCTTATTGACGTCACTTGTTAAATCCACTTCAATTACTGTAGACGAAGGGGAGGAAACAGTTAAAGAAGGACATTTAAGCCTTGCGACAATTGAGACTTGGATTGTGTGTATATCATTCAGAGGGTGAATGGGCAAGACAAAATATTGAAGTGCCTTTGAGTGAGGTATGGTAGTAGTTGCCAGGCACACTGGTTTATGTCAAGAACAGCAACGCTGATGGGTTTTTCACGCTCAACAGTTTCCCGTGTGTATCAAAAATTGTCCACCACCCAAAGGACAGCATGCCAACTTGGTACAACTGTGGGAAGCATTGGAGTCAACATGGACCAGCATCCCTGTGGAACGCTTTCGACACCTTGTAGAGTCCATGCCCCAATGAACTGAGGCTGCAACTCAATATCAGGAAGGTGTCCCTAATTGTTGTTATACTCTGTGTATCTATGAGTGTTCTCTACAGTATTGTGTTGCGAAAAAAGGATCTCTAAGTGATCATTATCAACAATTTCAACAAGAGTGAGAGGAGGGAATATACTGCACACTTATTGCATCCCACAAGGTACATGATTAGCCTAAGGATCATGAAAAACGTTCTGGACTTTCATGAACACAATCCTGGGACAGTCAAGTACACACCCTGGTACACACTTTTTAAGTTGACTAATAATGTCAGAGATACACATTAGAATAGAATGGATATAGATGCAATACACCCAAGCATATCTATATTATATCATAGGCAGGCCTACATACATTAGGTTGTAAGAAGTTCTAAATCTACTTCGCCTAAGCCTACTGTTTTATTGTGATAAATTCCTTTGTAGGGGGCCGTGCACTTGTTCAACAAATAAAATATTGAAAATGAAAATATATCATAAACAGACAAATTAGTTTATTATATATGTAAATCAACGTGGCATTTCGTACCTGTACCAGTCCAATCCTCTGTCATAGTTTCTATCGAAAAAGTGGGGCTCTGTTCCAAGCGCGCGCACATCTGGATGAATTCGAATGAACTCCAGCACCGCTCTGGTGCCGCCCTTCTTCACCCCGATGATTAGTGCGTTAGGTAACTTTTTGTTTCCATATTTCTGTGCAACAGTAATATTATATTCGGATGGGGCAATACTCCGTTTGTGAGTGATGGGCAAGGCAGAATTTCTACTTTGGTTGCGAGCATTACTTGATCCTTGGTGAGTGAGTGCCACGTTTAAAGTCTCATCCAGAGCAGACCTCTTGTCCGCGATGCAATCTTTTTGTAGAAGTTTTATGCTTCCTACGTTCTTGTGATGGAGGCACCTTTTTTCCTCATAACTCTGGGTTGGCATGATTGTACCACAACAAAACAGTATGCTGTAGCATAAATATGTGAAGGACAATGAAATGGTGAATATAAAAATAAATCGTTTGCTCAACCTATTTGAAGATGGCACGATTCGGTTTGTCATGAACCTATATGCCATATCTCCATGGGCCAAGGGACTGCATGTTTTTCTTCTGTGCTGCGCCTGGACTGCGGTGTCTCCCTGTGGTACCGGACTCTGCCTCTGCCAACATCCCAATACGACAGAAAACCAGGTAAATGTTCCTCCAAGAAATTACATGTGCACAATTTGCATCGTTTCCAATTAAACAATTGTTGGATAACTTTGGAGTAAATTGATATCAGCGATTTTCTTGGAAAAAGTAGAATGATTCCGCCTAAATGTGTTCATATAGTTTGAGTGGTAGGATGATTGCATCAGGAATATTAACTAATTGCATAATATTTTGTCGAAACACTTCAACTCCCACGGAGTCGTTATCCTCAATCCCATTCTTCGTTTTCCTCAATCCGTTGTTCTGGGTAAAATATGCCGTCTGTTGGATAATGATGAGTGACTTTGGAAACCTGCCGAAATCCAAAAATCTGCATCTCTTCCAAAAGGTACGGTGTAATCTGCCATTGACTCTAATCCGTGCGAAGCCTCAGCCTCGCCTTCACGGGATGTGCGATGTTCAGCTCATGTTTGGCTGTTTTCTCAAAGTTCTCAAGAATGCCGTTGCGGCAGTTAGGGACAGATGATGAATATATAAGATGCCGTCTGACGTCACTCTTCATATGATCATATTCTTCATGCATGTAACTTTTTAAAGGAATACTCCTGGTTGCCTATTTTATAGAGACATACAGCATATATAGTTGGCAGGTGAAGCATAGTCAATCCGGATACCTGTGTGTGAACATTTCCACATAACTCGCATGTGTTCTCTAGCCAATTGGAATTCATAGGACAACAAGCATTTTTATTTAGAAATTAAGATTATCTCTAATCTTAAATCTCCAAGCTGTTGCACAGATCTCCGCTTCACGGACATTCTAAACTGAGAGACGTGACTGAATATTGCTAGTCTGAGTCATAAAAGGCTTAGATTTGAACAGGTGAAATCTCCATGATACTGTGCTCTCCCTCACAGATGGGTGTTCTGGGGCCCTGCACTGTAGCCAAGGAGATAAACACGTTTCTTTGTGTCATACCGAAGCACAACCATTGAGCAGATGTTATCCAGTAAAGCCATACAGTCTACACACCAGACAACATCAAATCAAATCACATTTTATTTGTCACATGCGCCGAATACAGCAGGTGTAGGTAGACCTTACAGTGAAATGCTTACAAGTGTCACGCCTTGGTCTTAGTATTTTGTGTTTTAGTTAATTAGTTGGTCAGGCCAGGGTGTGACATGGGTTTATTGTTTGTTGTATTCTTAGTGGGGTTTTTTAGTTATTGGGATTGTAGCTGATTAGGGGTGTGTGTTACATAGGTTTGGCTGCCTGAGGCGGTTCTCAATCAGAGTCAGGTGATTCTCGTTGTCTCTGATTGGGAACCGTATTTAGGTAGCCTGGGTTTCGCTTTGTATTTCGTGGGTGATTGTTCCTGTCTCTGTGTAGTGTTCACCAGATAGGCTGTAATAGGTTTCACGTTCCGTTTTGTTGTTTTGTATTTATTAGTTATTTCATGTATAGTTCCGTTGTTTGTTTCACTAATAAACATGAGTAACCAACACGCTGCATTTCGGTCCGACTTTCTTGCGACAAACGAAGAACGTCGTTACAACAAGCCCTTAACCAACAACGCAGTTTTACGAAAAATAAGTGTTCTTAGAACTGTATGGTTGGTTAAGGGCTTGTAAGTAATAGAATTAAAAAATATCCACACACACAAATACAAACACACACACACACCGTATGTTTGTTATTCCACAATTCCATCACAGCTTTTTATTTCAGTCATTTTAGCATAATTTCTTGAAAATCAAACAGCAAACGTAATGGCTCACAATACATCATTACATGATTTGAGCATATTTTAATCAGTTTACTCAGCTAATGTGGATGCTCTCCCAGTCTCACAGAGCAGAGAGGAAACGTTGGAGTAGTGAAACACTAGATTTTCCAAATTAGCGAGGCACCAGGGAGTCTGTTTCTCTGTTTCACTCTGTGGCGCTGCCATGGGGCTGAACCTGCTATTAGTGAAATGTGATTTGTGACCACCGATCAATTGGGGCCACAGTCCCCAGTAATATGACATTGATACAGCGAGGCGTAGGGGGGTTCATTAACCTTTCCAGTCCAGCTAGAGAGAACCCTGGGGCTTCAAAGTGCAAATGCTTTACAGTCATGTCAAAGGGAGCTGTAACGGCTTTCTTGGTGTGAAGGAGAGTCGGACCAAAATGTGGCGTGGCTATTGAGATTCATGTTTAATAAAAACAACTAAACCACAAACACTACAAAACAAGAAACGTAATACGAAAACCGAAACAGCCTATACTGGTGCAAAGTAACACATAGACAGTAACAAGGACAATCACCCACGAAACACTCAAAGAATATGGCTGCCTAAATATGGTTCCCAATCAGAGACAACGATAAACACCTGCCTCTGATTGAGAACCACTTCAGACAGCCATAGACTAACCTAGAAAACCCCACTAAGCTACAATCCCAATACCTATGAAAAAACCCCAAGACAAAACACACCACATACAAAAACCCATGTCACACCCTGGCTTGACCAAATAGATAAAGAAAACACAAAATACTAAGACCAAGGCATGACAGGAGCTCTACAGTATTATCCAACTGTGTTCTGCTCAGTTTGTACGGGTAATGTAGATTCATCACTCTTAGAATGGTGGAGGGCTGTTGTATTGAGGCTATGTTCTGGACTCATGTCCTCATAGCTCAACTTCCATCTAGCAGAATTGTTAATATTGAAAGAATCCACGGGACAGTGCAAAGGGAATTTTAAAAGCATCGCCTCTCTGGCTGTATTCCTTGCCTCACAGTTAGCTTTTATATTTCATAATGAGTCTCAATGTCTAATTTGGAAAAGTAGGCACTGTAGGTCTCTGTATACACACGGATAAAACGCTCAGACTCCTGTCCTTGCATTGGA
This sequence comes from Oncorhynchus masou masou, assembly GCF_036934945.1. NCBI lineage: Eukaryota > Metazoa > Chordata > Actinopteri > Salmoniformes > Salmonidae > Oncorhynchus > Oncorhynchus masou. Next base: position 8,471,875 of record NC_088225.1, on the reverse strand, counting down.
AAATTAGGTCTAATCATCAGATTCTGAGGGAGTAGTAAAGGCTTGGTGGCTGATGGTTAATGTCCTATCAGTCTTAGATAATCAATCATTTGAAGGAAGACATTTTCCCCACAGTATTACTTTGGATGCTGTCCATGGCGCTGAAAATGTTTCACGGTTATAATAATCTGCATAGTGTTGTCCATGGTGCTGAAAATGGTTCACAGTTCTAATACTGCCCATTGTGCTGTCCTTGGTGCTGAAAATGGTTCACAGTTACAATAATGTGCATGATGCTGTCCATGGTGCTGAAAATGGTTCACAGTTATAATAATGTGCATGATGCTGTCCATGGTGCTGAAAATGGTTCACAGTTATAATAATGTGCATGATGCTGTCCATGGGGCTGAAAATGGTTCACAGTTCTAATACTTTCCATTGTGCTGTCCATGGTGCTGAAAATGGTTAACAGTTCTAATAATGTGCATTGTGCTGTACATGGTGCTGAAAGTGGCAACTGTTCTCTACTGTATGCTGCTCTGAGCTCTAACTCCTGTACCCCAATGCTGTAAAAAGGACGGATGTCTCAATGCAGTGCATATAGGGAACTTAAGACTGTTATCCAGTACAGATTATGTATGACATTTTACACGTTATTGTAGTAATTTTTTACTTGTTGAATACTGTTAATGAGAGATTGTCACACAGTTACAATGGACATTGAGATACACACATGTTCTAGTGCTTTTCCACATTGGGAGATAACTTTGAATGTGTTTGTTTATCCCTTATGGGAGAAACTGCAGTTGCACTGACAACTGTAATGCAATGACACAATATCCCTCACCCGTATATATAGTAAATAAATAAATGTGTTTCCCAAGTTGAATAAAGAATGATTAGCCAGCCTGTGTTTTATTGAAGTCTGATGTAGTTTGTTGTTGTTGAACAGGGATAAACTACTGCATTCCACTGCCATGATACTGTACAGTATGCAGCACAGCAGGAGGATTTTACATATTTAAGCAAACCACTCCACCAAACTGCTGGCTGCCCTTTCTGCTACCTTTTGCATCGAGCTGAGCTGTCCTCACTCTTTACTTTACTGTCCATAGCACATCTGTTCATTTCTTTTAATGTGGTTTCATGCTATCATTTAGCCATAATGAGATCACAGACTTGACTACATGCATCACTTGGAGTCTGAAAGAGAAAAGGACTCCACCCACACTAAGGGTGCTACCTAGAGTGGAAAACGTGACATTATGTACTGGAGAATGCATGACATATGCCGCACAATTGTAGATACATTTGAGTAAGAGCCCTATGTGAAGCTGACGCTGAAGAATGTGTTTTCATATGAACCTATTTGATTTCTTCACCGCTAGGCAGTGCTATGTATACATTTATATGGACTTCTTTCATGGAATTATGAACAATCCACTTGTCAAATTGAGCCAACAACAGTAAAACATTAAACAATGACTTTGTGCAGACCTCCGTGTACTGTATACACATCATTTGGGTGGCAGGTAGCCTAGCGGTTAGAGCATTGGGCCAGTAACCGAAAAGTTGCTGGTTTGATTCCAGAGCCGACAAGGTGAAAAATTGGTCTGTGCACTTGAGCAAGGCACTTAACCCTAATTTACTCCAGGGGTGCTGTCCTACTGTGCTACTACTGTACTACAATATATATAAAAAACACATTTCACTGCACCTGTATGGGGGTTTTATTTATTTGTTTTTTATAAATATCTTGGTTTCTGCTTTCTTATCTATAGAAACAGAATAATAGACAAGCCAGAACCCAGCTAAAGGCCATTGAACAGCAGGCCATTTCCCTGCCTGCCAGCCACTGACTCAGCTAATTGTTGCTGACATTTTGCCCGTGTTGTTCAAATCAAAACCATTTTCATCTATCGATTTCCTAAGTCTCTCACAAAAGGAGGAACATGGGCTTAGAAATGTCACCCTTTTGGTGATCCGCCGAGCGTCTCAGTGGGAGTGCTTCCTGGAAATGAGTAATTGTCTCCTAGACAGTTTATGCTGGAAGTGTTCAGCAGGATCCTCAGTACAGGGACCAGGTCTGATCCTCTCCAATTTGTTCACACTGAGGATCAGGGTCCAAAGTCCAGCGTTTTTGCAAGCACAGGGGAAAAAGATGCCAACCAGCCAAGACTCAGCGCCAACGTCACATTATTCATACCCTGTGCACATAGAGCTGAGACACCGAAGCTTAGAAAGGGGCAGTGAACTCTCTGAGAGGTAGCAGAGACTATATAACTAACTTCTACAGAAGGCTAGACATGCTACTGTGGCAAGATGTAGTATGTGTTCATTAATGCAATCTCAAGCTGGTCTGTTTTGAACTCCTCAAAAAGACTTCCTAACATGGATTTTTACTCTGAAGGGGTTTGTCGGTCTGATATTAGGTATTTAGTTGATTTGAATATGTTGAATTATTTATCTGTGTTGGAAGTCCAAAAGCTGTAACTTTATGAGGAAATAAAAATGTTATGACTCTGACTGTTATGTGGTCTGACAGTGTATAATGTACATTTTCAATATTCTTACCTGTATTATTAGTAATGGTAATTAATAAGCTTTCCTAGTGGCATTTCTTGCTCAGTTCTTGATGGTTTGTGGACAATGACGGAGGTATTGTTAAACACTATCTTTGAAGAATGCAGAAAGATACTAAAGAACGGCACATGGCATAATTCATCGGAAAGTGTCATCTTTCAAATTGTGGGTCGTTTTTCTAGTGCTGATTGTGTCTCTGCCAGACAGCTGAGGAGGATTTGACTATAAAAATGTTATTAGATGTCATAAAGAGCCCCTCCATACATCTTCTCTGTCCCACCCACACATTTGATATTAAACTCTAGTTTTAATTGGAACACCTATCATAAGTGGTTTTCTGCTGAGGCGCCAGCATCATTGAGTTCTTAAAAGGTAGGAGACTATCATGGACTTTTGGAAGTTTATGATACTTATAGGTAACACATTTATTTGCATTCATTTTTTCAATAGCGATCAGGTATGGAATGCTATATGTTTAACTATCAGCACAGGCCTTGTCCTGGTGGATGGACTGTGGTTTACAGTGGAAGACACAGAACCAATAACATACTGTAGACACTGCATAAATACTGTACCATCTTCTCTGAGTCGACTGTTTTGCTAATTTACATTCCATTCACACCCTGTGTCATGGTTACAGTTTTAGATGCACCAGCATTTTAGGGACAGAGCTGTTCATTAGTGGGGGAAAACATAATTTTGAGACATAGGTGACTGTCTGTCAAATGGTACAGGGCAAGGGAAACAGCATAGCTGAAAATGGGGGCATTTCCGGGTGAGAGATATTGCATATTTAATTTTGATGGAATTAAATGAAAAACAAAAATGCTAACAAACCCTTTCACAATAACAGAGTTTAGTTCCCCCAGTTACTGAATGCAACATATACAATTTTGTTTAAGTATCAGCATAGAACAGGTGGCAAATATATATATATATTTTGGTATTTCTTGCCAGACAACATTTTGGAAGTTGACTGTATAGCTCAGGATTTCAACAGCAGGAACCAGACCTTTGTCTTTGAAAACTATACTGTCGAACATAATCCAGCCATTTTTCTGCAAATATCAAATGCAATGAGAGTAGATCGATTGGTGTGATGAGGTTTTCAACGCCTTTTCATTTCCTGCCCCATCTCTTTTAGATTGCATTTCCACATGTTCTTTACAGCATCTGGTTTGCTGACACCCTATGAAATGCATGCAAACAGCGAGCACCTAACCAGAGCGTTATCTATTTTGAGCCCCCAACCAAATTGAATCCAAACAATCCAAATGGCTGAGGAATGAGAGCTCGCCCTCAATGAGGCCATCTATCACAGGTTCTCCTCAGGCTTCCAGACCGGAAATGATTCTGATAATGACACTGAATGTGCTGAATCTCTCCCTGTCCCAATAAACCAAACTTTGCCCTCTCATTAGTAAGGCCTGTGACGACTATTAGTTACTGTCAACGGATTCCTTAGTAATTAGCTAAACGCAATTTAAAGGGCAGTCTCTGTTTCTTTTCTGCATCCTTTAGTGATGACAGTATCTGCTTCTTTTCAGTTGACTCAGGCAGTGGCTTTAGATTAGTCTAATAGGAGTTTCAGCTCAACCATAGAAAGGTGTAACACATACGTGTAACACACTGTTCGGTACACACTGATTAAGTCTTGTATTGATCATTTATCAATAGGATATGAAGGAAGCATTATTGAACAAAATCCAGCAAGTGCCTAGCCTATGGCAGACTTGTCTCTGGGAAAAGCTTTTAAATGGATAGGATACTAGGTGAGTGACCCATAGTGCTTCTTAAATCTCACCCTATTGTCTATGTAAATCACAGCTATTTGTGTCACTGTCTCCTCCCCCAGACAGAGGCACTTGTCTGTGAAATGGCTTTACACAGACCATTGATTCCAGTACTAACAGGTGATTTGCTAGAGGCAAAGATCAAAATACGTCTGCAACGAGGAGGCGAGGAGGGTCTCATGGTCTTCATATGGTGCTTATTTCAGGGAAATGTTTGCAGAGCTAAACTCATAGAAAAAACGGTTCCCAAAGGATTCTGAGGCTGTCCCATAGGAGAACCCTTTTTGGTTTCAGGTAGAACTGTTTTAGATTCTATGTAGAAGCCTCTGTGGAAAGGGTTCTACTTGGAACCAAAAGGGGTTCTTCAAAGTGTTCTCCTATGGGGATAGCCAAAGAACCCTTTTTGGTTCCAGGTAGCACCTTTTTTTTCTTAGAATGTCACCAATGCAACGTTCAAACAACGTGAAAAGCAAGTTATACCATTTTTTAACCAAGTACATACAAGCAACTCATGACTATACTTTGATGTTAAGTTGCTTAGATGGAGCAGAACAAATTTCATTCTTCACCATCAATAGGGAAATGTAATATTGAATTCTTATTAGACAAACAGAATACAGATGTTTCGCTTTTCGCTGTCACAAACACCAATACATAAAATCTCAAATGGATCAGCCAAGCACCATACCATATGCATAATTCATGTGTGAGGGCTACATTTTAGAGCACTCTGAGATTCAACTGTGTTCATTATTTATGTGTGAATATTACTCAGTCCCGTCTTCATATTCAGAACTCATTTAGTCTCATCCATGCAGACGTGGCACCTTTATCCTCCTGAAATATAGTCTCAATTAATGTTCTTACTGGGATTTGGGAAGGGATTTAAAATGGAAAGGCGTGGGGCGCCGACTGTGGAGAAACACTGAGCTGAAACTGTCTGGGGGTTCTTACACATCCGCTTGTTCTTCTTTAGAATAACTTGTGGCGATAATGCTGCCAGATTCTTTGTTGCTATGTTCGCATCACGTTTTGTGTCACAAAGTTCTGAAACAGCCAGAGAGAAGACGTGCTGCACACTACAGTATGTTCATTTCAATCTGAGGAGATCGGGCACCGCCGAGACCATCTAGCGAGGTCTTTATCACGAGGCAGCTTTAGGACGGATACATAAATATTTAATAATAACAAGTTGATTGTGGCAAATACTGATGCCGCTGTTACATTTTCTGCCCAATTGGTCCTGTCTGGATGGAGCCCAGTCAGATAGGCAGTCAGTATCTGCTGGAGGAGAGGTATTGTAGGGGGGGGGGGGGGCTGTAGCAAGGTACCTTGTGGTAGAAAAAAAACAGGAGGACAGGAGGAGTAAAAATAAAAATGCAATCATTGATCATCTCTCCCTGCGCCAATGTCAAGTTGAGGAGGAGAATAAGCATGAACAGAACAAAAAAAATAGGAGAGAACCTTTTTTTGGTAATTTGTCATATGCTGACTGTAGCGTCAGAGACTGTATCGCATTACCATTTGTTTGTTGGCAGGATTTCCTGGAACACAATGTCCAAAGTGTCAGCTGGAGAATGCTGTTGTGTGTTTTGTTTGTGTGTTTGGTAACACTTTACTTGACACCCAGCGTCATAAGACGACTGAGTCGACTGAGACGCTATAACAGCTGACCTAACATGTCATAACCTGTTACAATATGGTCATAACACTGTCATGACACACATAATTGTTACCTGTTTTGACATATATTGAGTACAAAACCTACCACACAAGGCAAAACATCCCATTATGCCATAGCCTACGTGTCAACAGTATGTTTATGTTATATGGCTTATCATTATGTTGGTCATAATGCTTCATGACAGTGTCAAAGTGTATTTCCTAAAAGTTACTTCAAATATGATGTAAAAAACACGACTGTAAAGAATTCATTACAACAACAGCAACAACAACAACAAAGGATTTAAGAAACAAACTTTCAAAGGAAAGGAAACGTCTTGGCAGGCAAAAAACTAATTTGAATAAATGTAGGTGTCATAACCAGCCATTAAATAACGCAATATGTCACAGCAGGTGTAGACATTTGGGTCATAACAGCGTTATGACATATTAAGACATGGTTATGACGGTGTTTAAGCCTTGAGACATGGATTGTGTGTGTGCCAATCAGAGGGTGAATGGGCAAGACAAAACATTTAAGTGCCTTTGAATGGGGTATGGTAGTAGGTGCCATGAGCACCTGTTTGTGTATGTCAAGAACTGCAAAGCTGCTGGGTTTTTCACACTCAACAGTTTCCCGGGGGTATCAAGAATGGTCCACCACCCAAAGGACATCTAGCCACATAACATGTTATGACACTGGGTGTCAAGTAAAGTGTTACCGTTTGGATAATACGTTTAACACCAAATGTAGCCTGTTCATACTTGATTTAATTAAGATGACAAAAATAACTTTTCTGTAGATAATAGGGACGGTAGCCAGCCAGGAATTCCATCCTCATTCAGACCACATTCTCCTACGAGCCTCCCCCTATACAGTCCAGCCATACTAAACACAAGAGTCTAAACAGTAAAACTCCGACCTGATCCCCAGTCAGGTATACTGCTCTTTTGTATTTGTCTAAACTGGTCCACTGGGTCCTGTTACAGATGTTTTGAAGGGCGTAGTGTCCTTCTCTGTATCAGTGCATTGGATTACCTCCCATACTAATACTTATCCAGTCATCTCCAGAGACTTCTTTGTTGTGGTTGAAGTCTCATCCATTGTTAGTGCGTGACACAAATACACAAATATACTGCAGACACATATATTGCCATATTGCAACAGATAGCACAATATATTTGATCAGATGCAGGTATCAGCACTCGGAATCTATGTCTGAATGGGAATCATATAATAACTAAGATACATTCTGTCTGTCTGTCTGTCTGTCTGTCTGTCTGTCTGTCTGTCTGTCTGTCTGTCTGTCTGTCTGTCTGTCTGTCTGTCTGTCTGTCTGTCTGTCTGTCTGTCTGTCTGTCTGTCTCTGTTCCTCTCTTCTCTAAGGAACAACCACATGTTTTTGTTTGCTGTCCATGACACCTGCATAAGGAACAATTTCCAATTTAGTATACAGCATTGCAGATATACACAACTCTTTCCAGTCAGTGTAGACGAAGGGGAGGAAACAGGTTAACAGATGTTTAAGCCTTGAGACATGGATTGTGTGTGTGCCAAACAGAAGGTGAATGAGCAAGACAAAATATTTAAGTGCCTTTGAATGGGCTATGGTAGTAGGTGCCAGGAGCCCCCCGGTTTGAGTATGTCAAGAACTGCCAATCTGCTGGGTTTTTCACACTCAAGAGTTTCCCGGGTGTATCAAGAATGGTTCACCACCCAAAGGACATCCAGCCACCGGCAGGACAGTTGTCAAAAATGGGTCATTGATGAAAGAGGACAAAGGAGTCTGACACGAATTGTGCCGAGCAGTCGACTGAGAGTCCAGTATAACATTGGTGCCAAAAGACCTATAAAATAATGAACTCGTCGTAGCTTGACACGAATGGGGTATGGCAGCCGACGACCTTACAGAGTTCCACTTCTTTCAGGAAGAAACAAGAAACTGCAGTTGCAGTGGGCTAAGAAACGAAAACACTGGACACTGGAGAATTAGAAAAACATTGCCTGGTCTGGTGAATCCTGGTTCCTGCTGTTTCAAGCTGACAGGAGGACTAGGGTATGGAGAAAACCACATGAGTACATGCATCCATCATGTCACATGTGTCAACATTGCAGGCTGGTGGTGATGGTGTGATGGTGTGGGGTTTGTTGTCATGACTCACATTGGGCCCCTTGATAAAAATGGAGCAACGTTTGAATGCCACAGGATATCTGAACATCATTGCCAATCAGGTGCATCCCTTCTCATGGCAGCAGTGTATCTATCTGTGAATAGATTTTTTCAGCAGGATAAAGTCCCATGCCACAAGGCTAGGATTGTCCAGGAATGGTTCCACGAACATGACTGTGAATTCAGCTTACTGCAGTGGCCTGCCCAGTCACCAGATCTCAATAGCATCTGTGGGATGAGATGGAACGAGATGGAACGAGCTATTCGGAGTAGAGATCCACTGCCAGCCAACTTGATACAACTGGAGTTAACATGGGCCAGCATCCCTGTGCATTGGAGTTAACATGGACCAGCATCCCTGTTGAGCACTTTCAACACCTTGTAGAGTCCATGGCCCGACGAACTGAGGCTGTTCTAAGGGCAAAAGGGGGTACAAAACGTTTTCATGTTTTGTACTCAGTGTAGATCTGAGTGAGAAGCTGACTATTTCTATTTACTTTTAGTCCTTCTCCTAAAGGTGAAAGGTTATGTATTTTGATTCAACATAAACAACTTTTCTCTGTAATGGTCTAAACATGTAATGAAAACTATTGATTCTTATTGATTGCTTGCGGAGTTGCATTATACCCTACTGATCTCGCCTTGACTACCCAGAGATAAGAGAATATTACAGATAAGAACTATTCAGGAAAACAAAGATGAAAGTCGAGGTTCTTATTCCAGGAAAAGTATCTGCCAGCAGCAATTACTTTCAACCAATCTTCATCAAGGGCTACAAATACAGCTTCAGATGAAACAATCTCCTAAAATACTCCAGAAGGGAGTGTAGCAACTCAATGCAGCGTCAATGGTTTAAAATGGAAAGACAGAATAACACTCCTGGCCAAGTGAAGCTGAGAGCACTCCCATTTTAAGGAAATTACAGCCCTGAAAGCTTTGCTTGACTTGATACGTCCGTTGAAAGCGTATTATAATGTCCTACCACTGAGGCTTGACAAGCTGCCACACTATCAATTGTACCACTCTGCTATTAAGGGAGGCTGGAGGAACACAGACCACCCAATGAAGATTTGGTGCAAAACGTTGCTCAGCTGTGACCACCAGGCTGAGAGCATGTATACAGACCAACCTGAAGAATATGTTGATATCCCCCAATAAATGAAGGCTGAATAATGTCTCACTCTGAAAGATGAACCCTTTAGTTTGGGATAATAGGAAGGATTTTACAGTATAACACAGTGCAGGTATAGACACCACAAAAGCTATACTGTTACAGTCCAGAGTCCAGTTGGACTATTTTAGATGCATTATCCAGTGTTTCGAAGGACAATACTGTATTAAATATCAGTACAGTACAGATACAACTCTTACAACTAAATATGGAAATACTCTATTGGAGCTGTTCTCAAATCATAATCAATTGAACGTTTATTGGTTGCGTACACAGATTTGCAGGTGTTATAGCAGGTGCAGCAAAATGCTTATGTTACTAGCTCCAACAGTGCAGTAGAATGTCTAGCAAATACAATACAAATACAATACAAATACAATACAAATACAATACAAATACAATACAAATACAATACAAATACAATACAGATACAATACAAATACAAAAAATATAAACAAGTAATCAAGAAATGACCGAACGAGTACAATTAAGAATCCAGATTAGATATATTACATGGACCATGTGTCAGAATCCAGGTTAGATATATTACATGGACCATGTGTCGGAATCCAGATTAGATATATTACATGGACCATGTGTCAGAATCCAGATTAGATATATTACATGGACCATGTGTCAGAATCCAGATTAGATATATTACAGTGAGCATGTGTCGGAATCCAGATTGGATATATTACATGGACCATGTGTCAGAATCCAGGTTAGATATATTACAGTGAGCATGTGTCAGAATCCAGATTAGATATATTACAGTGAGCATGTGTCGGAATCCAGATTAGATATATTACATGGACCATGTGTCGGAATCCAGATTAGATATATTACCGTGAGCATGTGTCAGAATCCAGATTAGATATATTACAGTGAGCATGTGTCAGAATCCAGATTAGATATATTACATGGACCATGTGTCGGAATCCAGATTAGATATATTACATGGACCATGTGTCGGAATCCAGATTAGATATATTACATGGACCATGTGTCAGAATCCAGATTAGATATATTACATGGACCATGTGTCGGAATCCAGATTAGATATATTACATGGACCATGTGTCAGAATCCAGATTGGATATATTACATGGACCATGTGTCAGAATCCAGATTAGATATATTACAGTGAGCATGTGTCAGAATCCAGATTAGATATATTACATGGACCATGTGTCAGAATCCAGATTAGATATATTACAGTGACCATGTGTCAGAATCCAGATTAGATATATTACAGTGAGCATGTGTCGGAATCCAGATTAGAGATATTACATGGACCATGTGTCAGAATCCAGATTAGATATATTACATGGACCATGTGTCGGAATCCAGATTAGATATATTACAGTGACTATGTGTCAGAATACAGTATATTAATATGTGGTGTCTGTAGACAATATAGAATTACATTTGGAAGGAAAATGGTATGTACAGTAGTGCTGTAGGTTTATTACAATAATACAGTATATATAGTGCCTTCAGAAAGTATTCATACCCCTTTACTTATTCCACATTTTGTTGTGTTACAGCCTGAATTAACAATTGATTAAATGTACCTTTTTCCTCACCCATCTACACAAAATACCCCATAATGACAAATGAAAAACATGTTTTTAGAATTGTTTGTATTGAAATGTATTGAAAATAAAATACAGAAATATCTAATTTACATACAGTATATTTCAAAAGTTTGGACACACCCACTCATTCCAGGGTTTTTCTTTATGTCTACTATTTTCTCCATTGTAGAATGATAGTGAAGACATCAACACTATGAAATAAGACACACTGAATAATGTAGTAACCAAAAAAGTGTTAATCAAATCAAAATATATTTTACATTTGAGATTCTTCAAAGTAGCCTTTGCCTTGACATCTTTACAAACTCTTGGCATTCTCTCAACCAGCTTCATTAGGTAGTCTCCTGGAATGCGTTTCAATGAACAGGTGTGCCTTGTTAAAGGTTAATTTGTGGAATTTCTTTCCTTCTTAATGCGTTTGAGCCAATCAGTTGTGTTGTGACAAGGAAGGGAGGTATATAGAAGATAGCCCTATTTGGTAAAAGACCAAGTCCATATTATGGCAAGAACAGCTCAAATAAGCAAAGAGAAACGACAGTCCAGCATTAGTTTAAGACATGAAGGTCAATCAGTCCGGAAAATGTCAAGAACTTTGAAAGTTTATTGAAGTGCAGTCGCAAAAGCCATCATCCGTTAAGATGAAACTAGCTCTCATGAGGACCGCCACAGGAAAGGAAGACCCAGAGTTACCTCTGCTGCAAAGTATAAATTCATTAGAGTTAACTGCACCTCAGATTGCATCCCAAATAAATGCTTCACAGAGATCTCTGCATGTGTGGTTCCCACCGTGAAGCATGGAAGAGGGTGTGTGACGGTGTGGGGGTGCTTTGCTGGTGACACTGTCAGTGATTATTTAGAATTCATGGCACACTTAACCAGCATGGCTACCACATCATTCTGCAGCGATACGCCATCCCATCTGGTTTGCGCTTAGTGGGACTGTCATTTGTTTTTTAATGACCCAACACACCTCCAGGCTGTGTAAGGGCTATTTGACCAAGAGAGAGTGATGAAGTGCTGCATCAGTTGAACTGACCTCCACAATCATCTCAACCCAATTGAGATGGTGTGGGATGGTGGAACAGCATTCCAGGTGAAGTTGGTTGAGAGAATGCCAAGAGTGTGGAAAACTGTCATAAAGGCAAAGGATGGCTACTTTGTGGAATCTAAAATATAAAATGAATTTTGATTTGTTTAACACTTTTTTGCTTACTACATGATTCCATATGTGTTATTTCATAGTTTTTTAAAAATTATTCTATAATGTAGGAAGGAAATAGTAAAGAATAAAGAAAGACCCTTGAATGAGTAGGTGTGTCCATAATTTTGACTAAAAACAAAACTGTAACTTGCCACACAGGAACGTTCAATGTCGTCTTGGTAAACTCCAGAGTATATTTGGCCTTGTGTTTTAGGTTAGTGTCCTGCTGAAAGGTGAATTTGTTTCCCAATGTCTGTTGGGAAAACCATGTTTTCCTCAAGAATTTTGCCTGTGCTTAGCTCTATTCCATTTATTTTTATCCTAAAAATCTCCTTAGTCTTTGCCAAAGACCAGCATACCCATAACATAATGCAGTCACCACCATGCTTGAAAATATGAGTACTGAGTGATACTCAGTGATGTGTTGGATTTGCCCCAAACATAACCCTTTGTATTCAGGACATAAAGTTAATTTCTTTGCCACATTTATTTACATTTACTTTAGTGCCTCATTGCAAACAGGATGCATGTTTCGGAATATTTTTATTCTGTAAAAGCTTCCTACTTTCCACTTTAGTTTAGTGGAGTAACTATAATGTTGTTGATCCATCCTCATTTATTTTATGTAATTATGGCAGACGTTCTTATCCAGAATGGCTTTACAGGAGCAATTAGGTTGAAGTGCCTTGCTCAAGGGCACATCAACAGATTTTTCACCTAGTCAGCTCAGGGACTCGAAGCAGTAACCTTTCAGTTACTGTCCCAACGCACTTAACCTAGGCTACCTCCCGCCCCAGGTAGCTCAATCATGAAAAAAATCATGTTAAACACTATTATTGCACACAGAGTGAGTCCATGCAACTTATTATGTGACTTGTTAAGCAACAAAAAAAAACACAGACAAAAGGGTTCCAAAAGGGTTCTTTGGTTGTCTCCATAGGAAAACACTTTTTGGTTCCATGGAGAACCCTTTTTGGTTCCAGGTAGAACCCTTGTGGGTTGCACGTAAAACCCTCTGTGGAAAGGGTTCTATATGGAACCCAAAATGGTTCTACCTGGAAACAAAGGGTTCTCCAATGGGAACAGTCGAAGAAGCCTTTTAGGTTCTAGATAGCACCTTTTTTTCTAAGAGTACTATACATGGGGCATTAGTCTCTAGGTGCAAGGCAGAGTACCGGGCAGGTAGCTGGCTAGTGATAGCTGTTCAACAGTCTGATGTCCTGGAGATGGCCTGTCTCCAGACTATCGAGCTTTCTCCACTGTGTAAAAAACTATTTCATTAGAACTCAAAAAGTAAATGCTGATTGTGCCGAGAGATGGAGAATAGATAGAGGAGAATAGAGAGAGTGTTAAGAGACACACATATATAGAGAGAGAGAGAGCTGAGTGCAGTAGGAGCAGTACCACAGACAGTGGTCCTACTGTGTGGTCTGTGTCTAACCCGGCTCTCTGTGTGCTCTGATTAAACTATGATTCATGGGTCTGCTGGAGAGCCTTTTCAGCAATCCGTCTCCTCAATGAGATTTTTTCCCCTTTCAAGGGGTTTGGTAAATCAAGCATTCCTGGCAAGGATCCTGGCTGGACAATGTCTATGTATTGCTGAGGATGAGTTATTAAACACTATAATCACGGAAGCACAGGGGTCTGATCGCCACAGACAGACACATATTCATCTTGCCACTGTCAGTGGAATAACATCACCATTTGGAGACAGTTAGGTAATCACTCCCAAGACTGACCAGAGTAGCTTCCCACCTCTCGCCCTCCCTCTGCAGTGCTCATCTGCAGAATGTGAGTGAGCTTGCCAGTGCTGTTTGATGGTGGACGTGTAATCGCGCTGTATGTGTGTGAATAGAATTCTACATATTCTATTCCTCTGTAATCCTACAATATTCAGTAAATATAACAAAGATGCCCGCCACAATGTGTGACGTACAGTGCCACAAAGCAAGTTGTATGCAGGTACATTGTAGACGTGATTGATTTACCCGACTGTAAAGCGATAGATTATACAGGTACAAAAGAGATTCAGGATACATATTGTGAGAACTGGTAGCTTCCATAGACACGGCAGCCCATGGCTATAGTAAGGGTTTTGATGCACTCATCAATCATTAGCGAATCGCCTTGGGGCTGGGGTGTATCAGACACTATTATGATGCCATTAGTCCATTCCATAACTGTTAAACGTCAGCATGTTCTGTACCTCTATTAAGAGCAATTAACTGCATTGATAAACGATATACCTTTACATTCACTCACTGTCGTCAATGTCTAGACCGAGAGCACAGAAGCCTGCACATGAGAGACAACACATTTCTGTCCTTGCTGTGATCACTGCATTCAGGTCGGCTACCCAAAGTACCGAAATAATGCAGGGGGGGGGGGGGGGGTGTTAGAGCTGTCGGAAGACCTGAAGGATCACAGGCAACATCAGAGCAGTGCTTTGTGACAGCAACGGATATAAAACGAGCCCTCGCATGAGAGCTTGTGGACAGGAAAAGCTAGGCACAAACATTGCTTGCAGCATCCACAGCCATCCATAATCAATGACAAATGGGCATTTATATTGGATGGGAGTGCTACTGTGTTCGAGTCAGATTAGGCTGAGGGTTGATTTGTTGGTCAACTGTGAAGGTTGCCTCAGGAAGAGAGTAAGGAAACCCTTTAATACTAGGACGTCTCTGGATCATAGTGACTAAAGCTAAATGAAGGACTTTCGACCCTAGAAGGACTTGTTATGACAAGATTATAACTGTCCTGTTAAAGTTTCTATTTGCGAAACTAATCTCATAAAGACTTTAATTGCTTACATTTCGTATCATTGTAACGGACCTCTTCTCAAAGCTGCATTTGCAATAGCTGGTTTATTTGAAGAAAAATAATGACATACTTTATTACGAAACCAGTAATTAGTAAGTGTACCTCGTGTTCACAGTAAATCCCTCGGTTATTAGTTATTTTCATGTTACTTTGAGCACTGTGTCTCTGTATTCTGTTCAAATAGTTCTCCTTGGGCCACCTTGACAACCTGTTGTATTATTTTGTAATTGCCAACAAATTCCTAAACCATGATTGACATGAGGGACATTATTGAGCTTCAGATGGTTTTGTCAATCACATTTATTTTATAAAGCTATTTTTACATAAGCAGTTGGCACAAAGTGCTTCACAGATACACAGCCTAAAACTCCACAGAGAAAGCAATGCAGATGCAGGAGTAGAGTGCCTAGGAAAAACTCACATTTCTATATATTATTATTGTTTTAACAGTTCCTGTAATCAGTGATTTACATGTATTTATCCCTGTGTTGTCCTTAAGTACAACCCTCCATGTGTTTTCCTTACAGTACAACCCTCCATGTGTAGTCTATACAGTACAACCCTCCATGTGTTGTCTATACAGTAAAACCCTCCATGTCTTGTGTGTACAGTAAAACCCTCCATGTGTAGTCTGTACAGTACACCCTCCATGTGTTGTCTATACAGTAAAACCCTCCATGTCTTGTGTATACAGTGAAACCCTCCATGTGTAGTCTGTACAGTACACCCTCCATGTGTTGTCTATACAGTACAACCTTCCATGTGTGATCTATACAGTACAACCCTCCATGTGTTGTCTATACAGTACAACCCTCCATGTGTTGTCTATACAGTACACCCTCCATGTGTTGTCTATACAGTACAACCTTCCATGTGTGATCTATACAGTACAACCCTCCATGTGTTGTCTATACAGTACAACACTCCATGTGTTGTCTATACAGTACAACCCTCCATGTGTTGTCTATACAGTACAACCCTCCATGTGTTGTCTATACAGTACAACCTTCCATGTGTAGTCTATACAGTACACCCTCCATGTGTTGTCCATACAGTACAACCCTCCATGTGTTGTCTATACAGTACAACCCTCCATGTGTTGTCTATACAGTACAACCCTCCATGTGTTGTCTATACAGTACAACCTTCCATGTGTAGTCTATACAGTACAACCCTCCATGTGTTGTCTATACAGTACAACCCTCCATGTGTTGTCTATACAGTACAACCCTCCATGTGTAGTCTATACAGTACAACCCTCCATGTGTTGTCTATACAGTACAAACCTCCATGTGTTGTCCATACAGTACAACCCTCCATGTGTTGTCTATACAGTACAACCCTCCATGTGTTGTCTATACAGTACAACCCTCCATGTGTTGTCTATACAGTACAACCTTCCATGTGTAGTCTATACAGTGCAACCTTCCATGTGTTGTCTATACAGTACAACCCTCCATGTGTTGTCCATACAGTACAACCCTCCATGTGTTGTCCATACAGTACACCCTCCATGTGTTGTCTATACAGTAAAACCCTCCATGTGTTGTGTATACAGTAAAACCCTCCATGTGTTGTCTAAACAGTACAACCCTCCATGTGTAGTCTATACAGTACATCCCTCCACGTGTGATCTATACAGTACAACCCTCCACGGGTTGTCTATACAGTAAAACCCTCCATGCGTTGTCTATACAGTACAACCCTCCACGTGTTGTCTATACAGTACAACCCTCCACGGGTTGTCTATACAGTAAAACCCTCCATGTGTTGTCTATACAGTACAATCCTCCATGTGTTGTCTATACAGTACAACCTTCCATGTGTAGTCTATACAGTACAACCTTCCATGTGTTGTCTATACAGTACAACCCTCCATGTGTTGTCCATACAGTACAACCCTCCATGTGTTGTCCATACAGTACACCCTCCATGTGTTGTCCATACAGTACAACCCTCCATGTGTTGTCTATACAGTACAACCTTCCACGTGTTGTCTATACAGTACAACCCTCCATGTGTTGTCTATACAGTACAACCCTCCATGTGTTGGCTATACAGTACAACCCTCCATGTGTTGTCTATACAGTACAACCCTCCATGTGTTGTCTATACAGTACAACCCTCCATGTGTTGTCTATACAGTACAACCCTCCATGTGTTGTCTATACAGTACAACCCTCCATGTGTTGTCTATACAGTACAACCTTCCATGTGTAGTCTATACAGTACAACCTTCCATGTGTTGTCTATACAGTACAACCCTCCATGTGTTGTCCATACAGTACAACCCTCCATGTGTTGTCCATACAGTACACCCTCCATGTGTTGTCTATACAGTACAACCTTCCACGTGTTGTCTATACAGTACAACCCTCCATGTGTTGTCTATACAGTACAACCCTCCATGTGTTGTCTATACAGTACAACCCTCCATGTGTTGTCTATACAGTACAACCCTCCATGTGTTGTCTATACAGTACAACCCTCCATGTGTTGTCCATACAGTACAACCCTCCATGTGTGATCTAAACAGTACAACCTTCCATGTGTTGTCCATACAGTACAACTTTCCATGTGTAGTCTATACAGTACACACTCCATGTGTTGTCTATACAGTACAACCCTCCATGTGTTGTCTATACAGTACAACCCTCCATGTGTGATCTAAACAGTACAACCCTCCATGTGTTGTCCATACAGTACAACCTTCCATGTGTTGTCTATACAGTACAACCCTCCACGTGTTGTCTATACAGTACAACCCTCCACGTGTGATCTAAACAGTACAACCCTCCACGTGCTGTCTATACAATACAACCCTCCATGTGTTGTGTATACAGTACAACCCTCCATGTGTGATCTAAACAGTACAACCTTCCATGTGTTGTCCATACAGTACAACCCTCCATGTGTTGTCTATACAGTACAACCCTCCATGTGTTGTCTCTGCAGTACAACCTTCCACGTGTTGTCTATACAGTACAACCCTCCATGTGTTGGCTATACAGTACAACCCTCCATGTGTTGTCTATACAGTACAACCCTCCATGTGTTGTCCATACAGTACAACCCTCCATGTGTTGTCTATACAGTACAACCCTCCATGTGTTGTCTATACAGTACAACCTTCCATGTGTTGTCTATACAGTACAACCCTCCATGTGTTGTCCATACAGTACAACCCTCCATGTGTTGTCCATACAGTGCAGCCTCCATGTGTTGTCTATACAGTAAAACCCTCCATGTGTTGTGTATACAGTAAAACCCTCCATGTGTTGTCTAAACAGTACAACCCTCCATGTGTAGTCTATACAGTACATCCCTCCATGTGTGATCTATACAGTACAACCCTCCACGGGTTGTCTATACAGTAAAACCCTCTATGCGTTGTCTATACAGTACAACCCTCCACGTGTTGTCTATACAGTACAACCCTCCACGGGTTGTCTATACAGTAAAACCCTCCATGTGTTGTCTATACAGTACAACCCTCCATGTGTTGTCTATACAGTACAACCTTCCATGTGTAGTCTATACAGTACAACCTTCCATGTGTTGTCTATACAGTACAACCCTCCATGTGTTGTCCATACAGTACAACCCTCCATGTGTTGTCCATACAGTACACCCTCCATGTGTTGTCCATACAGTACAACCCTCCATGTGTTGTCTATACAGTACAACCTTCCACGTGTTGTCTATACAGTACAACCCTCCATGTGTTGTCTATACAGTACAACCCTCCATGTGTTGGCTATACAGTACAACCCTCCATGTGTTGTCTATACAGTACAACCCTCCATGTGTTGTCTATACAGTACAACCCTCCATGTGTTGTCTATACAGTACAACCCTCCATGTGTTGTCTATACAGTACAACCCTCCATGTGTTGTCTATACAGTACAACCCTCCATGTGTTGTCTATACAGTACAACCTTCCATGTGTAGTCTATACAGTACAACCTTCCATGTGTTGTCTATACAGTACAACCCTCCATGTGTTGTCCATACAGTACAACCCTCCATGTGTTGTCCATACAGTACACCCTCCATGTGTTGTCTATACAGTACAACCCTCCATGTGTGATCTAAACAGTACAACCCTCCATGTGTTGTCCATACAGTACAACCTTCCATGTGTTGTCTATACAGTACAACCCTCCACGTGTTGTCTATACAGTACAACCCTCCACGTGTGATCTAAACAGTACAACCCTCCACGTGCTGTCTATACAATACAACCCTCCATGTGTTGTGTATACAGTACAACCCTCCATGTGTGATCTAAACAGTACAACCTTCCATGTGTTGTCCATACAGTACAACCCTCCATGTGTTGTCTATACAGTACAACCCTCCACGTGTTGTCTATACAGTACAACCTTCCACGTGTTGTCTATACAGTACAACCCTCCATGTGTTGGCTATACAGTACAACCCTCCATGTGTTGTCTATACAGTACAACCCTCCATGTGTTGTCCATACAGTACAACCCTCCATGTGTTGTCTATACAGTACAACCCTCCATGTGTTGTCTATACAGTACAACCTTCCATGTGTTGTCTATACAGTACAACCCTCCATGTGTTGTCCATACAGTACAACCCTCCATGTGTTGTCCATACAGTACACCCTCCATGTGTTGTCTATACAGTAAAACCCTCCATGTGTTGTGTATACAGTAAAACCCTCCATGTGTTGTCTAAACAGTACAACCCTCCATGTGTAGTCTATACAGTACATCCCTCCACGTGTGATCTATACAGTACAACCCTCCACGGGTTGTCTATACAGTAAAACCCTCCATGCGTTGTCTATACAGTACAACCCTCCACGTGTTGTCTATACAGTACAACCCTCCACGGGTTGTCTATACAGTAAAACCCTCCATGTGTTGTCTATACAGTACAACCCTCCATGTGTTGTCTATACAGTACAACCTTCCATGTGTAGTCTATACAGTACAACCTTCCATGTGTTGTCTATACAGTACAACCCTCCATGTGTTGTCCATACAGTACAACCCTCCATGTGTTGTCCATACAGTACACCCTCCATGTGTTGTCCATACAGTACAACCCTCCATGTGTTGTCTATACAGTACAACCTTCCACGTGTTGTCTATACAGTACAACCCTCCATGTGTTGTCTATACAGTACAACCCTCCATGTGTTGGCTATACAGTACAACCCTCCATGTGTTGTCTATACAGTACAACCCTCCATGTGTTGTCTATACAGTACAACCCTCCATGTGTTGTCTATACAGTACAACCCTCCATGTGTTGTCTATACAGTACAACCCTCCATGTGTTGTCTATACAGTACAACCTTCCATGTGTAGTCTATACAGTACAACCTTCCATGTGTTGTCTATACAGTACAACCCTCCATGTGTTGTCCATACAGTACAACCCTCCATGTGTTGTCCATACAGTACACCCTCCATGTGTTGTCTATACAGTACAACCTTCCACGTGTTGTCTATACAGTACAACCCTCCATGTGTTGTCTATACAGTACAACCCTCCATGTGTTGTCCATACAGTACAACCTTCCATGTGTAGTCTATACAGTACACCCTCCATGTGTTGTCTATACAGTACAACCCTCCATGTGTTGTCTATACAGTACAACCCTCCATGTGTGATCTAAACAGTACAACCCTCCATGTGTTGTCCATACAGTACAACCCTCCACGTGTTGTCTATACAGTACAACCCTCCACGTGTGATCTAAACAGTACAACCCTCCACGTGCTGTCTATACAATACAACCCTCCATGTGTTGTGTATACAGTACAACCCTCCATGTGTGATCTAAACAGTATAACCTTCCATGTGTTGTCCATACAGTACAACCCTCCATGTGTTGTCTATACAGTACAACCCTCCATGTGTTGTCTATACAGTACAACCTTCCACGTGTTGTCTATACAGTACAACCCTCCATGTGTTGGCTATACAGTACAACCCTCCATGTGTTGTCTATACAGTACAACCCTCCATGTGTTGTCCATACAGTACAACCCTCCATGTGTAGTCTATACAGTACACCCTCCATGTGTTGTCTATACAGTACAACCCTCCATGTGTTGTCTATACAGTACAACCCTCCATGTGTGATCTAAACAGTACAACCCTCCATGTGTTGTCCATACAGTACAACCCTCCACGTGTTGTCTATACAGTACAACCCTCCACGTGTGATCTAAACAGTACAACCCTCCACGTGCTGTCTATACAATACAACCCTCCATGTGTTGTGTATACAGTACAACCCTCCATGTGTGATCTAAACAGTACAACCTTCCATGTGTTGTCCATACAGTACAACCCTCCATGTGTTGTCTATACAGTACAACCCTCCATGTGTTGTCTATACAGTACAACCTTCCACGTGTTGTCTATACAGTACAACCCTCCATGTGTTGGCTATACAGTACAACCCTCCATGTGTTGTCTATACAGTACAACCCTCCATGTGTTGTCCATACAGTACAACCCTCCATGTGTTGTCTATACAGTACAACCCTCCATGTGTTGTCTATACAGTACAACCCTCCATGTGTTGTCTATACAGTACAACCTTCCATGTGTTGTCTATACAGTACAACCCTCCATGTGTTGTCCATACAGTACAACCCTCCATGTGTTGTCTATACAGTACACCCTCCATGTGTTGTCTATACAGTACAACCTTCCACGTGTTGTCTATACAGTACAACCCTCCATGTGTTGTCTATACAGTACAACCCTCCATGTGTTGGCTATACAGTACAACCCTCCATGTGTTGTCTATACAGTACAACCCTCCATGTGTTGTCTATACAGTACAACCCTCCATGTGTTGTCTATACAGTACAACATTCCATGTGTTGTCTATACAGTACAACCCTCCATGTGTTGTCCATACAGTACAACCCTCCATGTGTTGTCCATACAGTACACCCTCCATGTGTTGTCTATACAGTACAACCTTCCACGTGTTGTCTATACAGTACAACCCTCCATGTGTTGTCTATACAGTACAACCCTCCATGTGTTGGCTATACAGTACAACCCTCCATGTGTTGTCTATACAGTACAACCCTCCATGTGTTGTCCATACAGTACAACCTTCCATGTGTAGTCTATACAGTACACCCTCCATGTGTTGTCTATACAGTACAACCCTCCATGTGTTGTCTATACAGTACAACCCTCCATGTGTGATCTAAACAGTACAACCCTCCATGTGTTGTCCATACAGTACAACCCTCCACGTGTTGTCTATACAGTACAACCCTCCACGTGTGATCTAAACAGTACAACCCTCCACGTGCTGTCTATACAATACAACCCTCCATGTGTTGTGTATACAGTACAACCCTCCATGTGTGATCTAAACAGTACAACCTTCCATGTGTTGTCCATACAGTACAACCCTCCATGTGTTGTCTATACAGTACAACCCTCCATGTGTTGTCTATACAGTACAACCTTCCACGTGTTGTCTATACAGTACAACCCTCCATGTGTTGGCTATACAGTACAACCCTCCATGTGTTGTCTATACAGTACAACCCTCCATGTGTTGTCCATACAGTACAACCCTCCATGTGTTGTCTATACAGTACAACCCTCCATGTGTTGTCTATACAGTACAACCCTCCATGTGTTGTCTATACAGTACAACCTTCCATGTGTTGTCTATACAGTACAACCCTCCATGTGTTGTCCATACAGTACAACCCTCCATGTGTTGTCTATACAGTACACCCTCCATGTGTTGTCTATACAGTACAACCCTCCATGTGTTGTCCATACAGTACAACCCTCCATGTGTTGTCCATACAGTACACCCTCCATGTGTTGTCTATACAGTACAACCTTCCACGTGTTGTCTATACAGTACAACCCTCCATGTGTTGTCTATACAGTACAACCCTCCATGTGTTGGCTATACAGTACAACCCTCCATGTGTTGTCTATACAGTACAACCCTCCATGTGTTGTCTATACAGTACAACCCTCCATGTGTTGTCTATACAGTACAACCCTCCATGTGTTGTCTATACAGTACAACCCTCCATGTGTTGTCTATACACTACAACCCTCCATGTGTTGTCCATACAGTACAACCCTCCATGTGTAGTCTATGCAGTACAACCCTCCATGTGTTGTCTATACAGTACAATCCTCCATGTGTGATCTAAACAGTACAACCCTCCATGTGTGTCCATACAGTACAACCCTCCATACAATGTCCATACAGTGTGTTCTGAAAAGTATACTTAGCATACTAAGACGCACAGTTTAACACAAGCACGTTACCATGCCAAGATTATATTAGCTTAACCTTTTTCAACAGTCACAGCACACCCTGCCACATCATATGATGATGTTTGCAATCATGTCTTCCCATTCACCCATTTACATCAATTAGAATGTATATTCATACCCCACAATAAATAATCCAATGAACTAAACCAATTATTCATATTCTGTGAAGGTAATTACCACCTACTGTTTCCATTAATATAATATAATATTATTTCTGTTGGGGAAGTGTTGCTGTGAAGCTGTGCTGGCTGGTGTGAAAAGCAAGCCACCTTGAAATATGAGAGATTTGCTTCATTGTCTGTCTTTGTTTGGGTGACAATGTAAATATCTAATTATTAGATTTGACAAAAATATAAACAAATGAAGGCCACACTTTCTTCATTTTAATATGAGATGAAGGAGGTAAATCTCACAGATGTTGACCACTTGTAATGCGGACTGTGACCTAGCTGTGAACGATCAACGTGGCCTGAGGGCTGTACAAACATTCTGGGAGTATGCATCAGTAAACAGCAGCCATTGCTGTTATTGTAGTGTAATCTCCAGAGTCTCTGCTGTGATATTTACCATTTCCCTGTTAAGTCTTGTCCAATAGTGTGGGGATGCCCATTGATCAGAGTACGCTTAAATGCTTATAATGGAATTTTGAGTACATTTTTGCAGTTATACTTAACTCTAAAAAGATCATGTTACTTTAATGCAAACACAAATCTGCATGGCCCCCAGCGAGAGTCCCTTTTTTTACCTGGTTCTAATGCGATTCTATAGTTTCCAGTATACAGTATACTATTGGGTTAGTTGTCTGACTTTTAAAATTCACATCTTTCTTTAATCCATTGAGAATTGGGAGACGGTACTGAGATGTTCACACAGATGTAGGAGGTGAGAGAAAGCTCTACAGCTGTGAGGTAGTTACCGGTATGCAGCCTAGTCTCATAGACTAGACGTAACATAGTAAATGTAAATCCGAGACACTGAAATTTGTATATTTTACGTTTGGTATGGTTACATAAGACAGAAGGTTATTTAAGGCAAAATTGAAAGGGGGTGGATAGGTAGTTGTATCATGCAAATGTCTAGCAACCCAAAGGTTGCATGTTTCGAATCTCATCAAGGACAACTTTAAACAATTAGGAACTTTGCCACTAGGGAAAAGGGGACACCTAGTCAGCTGTACAACTGAACGCCTTCAACTGAAATGTGACTTCTGCATTTAACCCAACCCGTCTGAATCAGAGAGCCCGGGGAACAGTGGGTTAACTGCCTTGCTCAGGAGCAGAATGACATATTTTTACCTTGTCAGCTTGGGGATTCAATCCAGCAACCTTTCGGTTACTGGCCCAACGCTCTAACAAGTAGGCTACCTGCCGCTACTTGCTACTTTCTAGTTACTTTGCAAGTACAACACTTCCCCCCTAACCATAATCGTAACCTTTTAACCTAACTCCTAACCCTAACCTTAACCTTAAACCTAGCCACCAAGCTGACGTTAGACACAACAAATTGGAATTCGTAATTATCATACGTATGGCAAATTTGTAACATATTGTACTAATTGCAATTGGTAACCTATCATACTAAATGGAGGGAGACAGATTTACATTTACTATGCTATGAGTCCAGGTTGCAGCTCCTCCACGTTCTCCTCCACATCCTATGCCATGTTGGAACAATGACTCCCCATGATTTACCAGGTAGCACAGCTCACGTGGATATGACAAAGGCCCGCTGTGATTATGCTCTGAATAAGTTATGGATTTTCGAAAGCAAGTGGTTAGCTCCCTGCAACAGAAAAAAGTGCCAATTATACTATTAAAGCTGTCTGTACCAGTGACCTTTTTGCATTTGCTCTGTATGCTATTAAACTCAATCAAGAAAGGTCAGCAGCGGACGTGGGTCCCATGCAAACCATCTGTTTTTTCTATTGTGTCGGCGGTTTGTTCATTCTGAGCTGAGCACACTGAATTATGCACTTGGATATTTGCTCATGACCAAAGTGAACTTACATTTGATTTGATATTTGTTTTGTCTGATATAAATCCTATGCTGTTGGTTGTTCGATAGCAGGTTTATTAGTTGGGACAATTACTGACGAGGGCAGCTGGGAGAGGATGTATTGGTCAGTTAATTCCTGAACTGTAAACCTTTAGTTCAGAAAGGATACAGTTGCATGCCCATTGCAGTTCCAGGTTCTAGGAGAAATATACAGAATAATTATGAAACAGAACTTGAACACACTGGTATTCTTGTTTCATTTCAGTTTATATTTTTTATTTAGCAGACAATCTTATCCAGAGCAACTTACAGTTTGGAAAGTATTCAGACGCCTTGACTTTTTACCCATTTTGTTACTTTACAGCGTTATTCTAAAAGTATTAAGCAAATTGTTTTCCTCATCAATCTACACATAATACCCCATAATGACAATGCGAAATAAACAGGTTTTTAGAAATGTTTGCAAATGTATTAAAAAATAAAAATAAAAAATACCTTATTTACATAAGTATTCAGACCCTTTCTTACGAGACTTTAAAATTGAGCTCAGGTGCATCTTGTTTCCATTGATCCTGCTTGAGATGTTTCTCCAAAACTTGGAGTCCAGCTGTGGTACATTGAATTGATTGGATATGATTTGGAAAGGCACACACCTGTCTACAGTGCATTCGGAAAGTATTCAGACCCCTTGACTTTTTACACATTTTGTTGCATTACAGCCTTATTCAAAAATTGATTAAATTGTTTTTTTTCTCCCCTCATCAATCTACACACAATATCCCCTAATGACAAAGCAAAAACTGGTTTCTAGAAATTTAGCAAATTTATTACAAATAAAAAACGTAAATATTCCATTTACATACTGTAAGTATTCAGACCCTTCACTCAGTACTTTGTCGAAGCACCTTTGGCAGTGATTACAGCCTCGGGTCTTCTTGGGTACAAGCTTGGCACACCTGTATTTGGGGAGTTTCTCCCTTTCTTCTCTGCACATCCTCACAATCTCTGTCAGGTTGGATGGGGAGCGTTGCTCCACAGCTATTTTCAGGTCTCCAGAGATGTTCGATCAGGTTCAAGTCCGGGCTCTGACTGGGCCACTCCAGGACATTCAGAGACTTGTCCCAAAGCCACTCCTGCGTTGAACTCCCTGACCAAGGCCCTTCTCCCCTGATTGCTCAGTCTAGGAAGAATCTTGGTGGTTCCAAACTTCTTCCATTTAAGAATGATGGAGGCCACTGTGTTCTTGGGGACCTTCAATGCTGCAGAAATGTTTTGGTACCCTTCCACAGATCTGTGGTTCGACACAATTCTGTCTCGGAGCTCTATGGACAATTCCATCGACCTCATGGCTTGGTTACACATACACGGTCAATTGTGGGACCTTATATAGACAGATGTGTGCCTTTCTAAATCATGTCCAATCAAATTAATTTACCACAGGTGTAATCCAATCAAGTTGGAGAAACATCTCAAGGATGACAAAACAAAACAACGGAGATGATCTCCTGCAGACACAGGAGGCAGATGGTTGGAGTCTTACAATGTTTATTAATCCAACGGGGTAGGCAAGAGAATGGTTGTGGACAGGAAAAAAGTTCAAAACCAGATCAGAGTCCAATAGGTACCGAAGGGCAAGCAGAATCAAGGTCAGAGCAGGCAGGATGATCAGGCAGACAGGAAAGTAGTCCAGAGTCAGGCAGGGGTCAGAACCGGGAGGACTAGAAAAAGAGACTAGAAAAGGAGTATGGGAAAAACACGCTAGTTGACTTGACTGAACATACAAAACGAACTGGCACAGAGAGACAGGAAACACAGGGATAACTGGGGATAACATACACTGGGGAAACTAAGTGACCACTGGAGGGGGTGGAACAGGTGAAACAGATCAGGGCGTGACACTGACAAACTGAAATGGACCACCCACACAGACAGTGTGGTGAAGAAGGTGCAACAGAGCCTCTTCAACCTAAGGAGGCTAACGAAATTTGGCTTGTCACCTTAAACCCTCACTCATTTTTACAGATCCACAATTGAAAGCATCCTGTCGGGCTGTATCACTGCCTGGTACGGCAACTGCACCCCCCGCAAACGCAAAGCTCTCCAGAGGGTAGTGCAGTCTGCCCAATGTATTTCAGGGGGCAAACTACCCGCCCTTCAGGACACCTACAGCACCTGTTGTCACAGGAAGGCCAAAAAGATCATCAAGGACATCAACTACCCGAGCCGCTGCCTGTTCACCCCGCGAGGTCAGTACAGGTGTATCAAAGCTGCGACCGAGAGACTGAAAAACTGCTTCTATCTCAAGGCCATCAGACTGTTACATAGCCATCACTGGCAGATTAGAGGCTGCTGCTATTTTGCATAGACCAGGAATCACTGGCCACTTTAAGGAATGGTACACTAGTCACTTTAATAATGTTTACATATCTTGCATTACTCATCTCATCTGTATATACTATATTCTATACTACTCTACGGTATCTTAGTCACTTAATAATGTTTACATATCTTGCATTACTCATCTCATATGTATATACTGTATTTTATACTATTCTACGGTATCTTAGTCTGTTCCGCTCTGACATTGCTCGTCCATATGTGTATATAGTCTTAATTCATTCCTACTTAGATTTGTGTGTATTGGGTATATGTTGTGTAATTTGTGAGATATTACTTGTTAGATATTACTGCACTGTCGGAGCTATAAGCACAAGCTACACCTGCAATAACATCTGCTAATCACATGCATGTGACCAATAAAATTTGATTTGATTTGATTTGGAAACAGGATGCACCTGAGCTCAATTTCGAGTCTCATAGCAAAGGGTCTGAATAATTATGTAAATGTTTTTTTTATACATTTGCAAAAAAAAACTGTTTTTGCTTTGTCATTATGAGGTATTGTGCGTAGATTTATGAAGGAAAAATATAATTTTAGAATAAGGCTGTAAGGTAACGAAATGTGGAAAGAGTCAAGGGGTCTGAATACTTTCCGAATGTACCGTAGATAGGTGGGACATCCACATATCACAGTCACACTAAGTCAATTTTTCCTCAATAAAGTAGCTATCAGCAAAGTCAGATTTAGCAAGAGGGGGAAAAAGTAAAGTGCAAGTTTTAGTTCACCACTCATTTATTAGTAGTAATGTTTTCTCTGCTGATGCTCCACTGTAAGCCTCTTTTAACCAACATTTTGGTTAGAAGACCGTCAGGGTATTCGATTAGCCTATTAAAAAGCACTTAAGACAACTTTGTTTCTCAAATCAGTGTCCTGTCACTGTCATTACAGTATGGCAGGTCGTAGCATTCAGGTCTAGTGTTTCTTGGATATCACAGCTCTTTTTCAGACAGCACTCAGAAAGGTTGAGAAGGGAGACACTCAGTGGATAAAGACTGAACATAATCTTGCTGGATCAGAGGAAGAATAAGAGAAAACAACCATTAAAGGCCCTAAGCAGACATTTTTATATCATTAATCAAATAATTTATGGGTAGCAGATGAGAGTTATATTCCTAATATAGCCAACGTAGATACATTTGAAGAAAACAAGTTATATTAACTAACTGGTAAGCTAGCTATCTAGCGTTAGCAACGTTTTCAATGAATGCTAGCAAACCAGCTAGCTAGCAAACAATGCAACAGTGTAATTTTGATTCAAAACACTCTCCAACAGTCTCTGTATGTCAGGTATCATAGTTGCAACTACCCCTGGTGCACTATTGAAATTATTTAGCCATTTAAACAATACATTCTTTTATAAAAACATTGTTTTTGCCATTGCCTCATTGGGCTCCATTGGTTTGAGGTGTCAGACTCGTCGACAGTTGCTTTCCACCAAAGTGCTACAATTAGTTGCTCAAAACTCTGGGGCGGGGCTTAGCAAAGGCTCAATTGTTAGGTCTGAATTTTGCATATAATCATGGAAATGTGTCGTGCTATGCAGAGGTTGCCTCATTTCTGCTTTCTGAGGCATGTGTTGCTAGGGATCCCCCTGTACATGCCCAGACAGGCCTGCGCCTCCCCTGGCTAAAACCAGTGTGAGAAACTTGCTAGCAAACGTTTGGCCTATGAAACTAAACAATTGCTGCACTCTGAACCACAATACGCATTTGCTAGTTTCATTGTAGTGTTGTTAGACAAAGCAAGGAAAGTAAACTTCAAAACATTATGCAGTTTTATTGGGATTTGCAGCTGTTGTTGGTAAGTAATGCATCCTGAAATCTTCTAAAATAACTTACTCAACCTTTACCAGTGTTGCCAACAAATGTTCAGTGAAAATCACTATTGGCTCCTTGATTTATCGCTAGAAGTGGCTAGATGAAGTTGTGCACTTTCGCTTTGACTTCTGTTGCACAGATACTCTTGTTAATAGCAGAATTGATTGGAACCCCCCCCATAGAAATCCTCAATGTCATAACTCCCTAAAAGGCAGCCTGAAAAGTATCTGAATTATTGTACCTTTATTTAACTAGACAAATTCTAGTTAAAGAACAAATTCTTATTTACAATGGTGGCCTACCCCAGCCAAACCCTAACGGTGCTGGGAGAATTGGCCAGTTGTGATACAGCCTGAAATCAAACAAGGGTCTGCAATGATGCCTCTAGCACTGAGATGCAGTGCCTTAGACCACTGCACCACCCTTTTACCAGTTAAAGTCACTGGAATAGTCTGAAAACTCACTTAGCGACAAAGTTGCTAAATTGGCAACACTGACATTTACAGTCACTATGGGAACTCTTTCTAGAGCTCCCAGTTAAATTGCGCATAAGATCATTTTTAAACTCTAAATGGTTAAACCTGTGAGAGATAAATTTGATTTTTGTACAAATCTGTGCGTTTGCTTCATTTACTATCATCCTAAATTAAAATATAAAATAATTTGACATATTTAGTTAATTTATATTACTCTACTTCCCTTGATGTGGACAGTATGTGTTACTCGTTCAGTGAAAATAACGAATCTTTCGACTCATTTTGTTCATTTGAGTCAGTAATGCCCACAGCATGCCCTGCCGGCGAACTATGAACTGAAAACTCAAAAGAGTCATGATTCTACAAGCCTCTCGTTCACATCTCATTCACCATAGGCGGCAGGCAAGACCCCCTAATGGCGAACGATGAACTTAAACATCTAAATAGCCATTCTACAAGCCTCTAGCTCACATGTTGTTCACCATAGGGGGTTTATTGAAGCTGGAATTTGTGACAGAGACTTGTAAAAGTGTGATTTAAACAAGGGACATTTACATTTGAAACAAGGTCTAGTTGGGGCTGCAACCGGACGAGCTGCAGGATGACATTTCCTGTTAATTAACCAGCTACCTGTCTCAGCTTGCACATTTAAATATATGGGCTCATGTTGATAGAGTTCCCCCTACAGACCAGCAGAGATATCACATCTTGAATCAGTGAAATGCTGACTAAAGGCATCAAACACTTTACATGTTGGTATAGTCGACAGGATTACTTTAGGAAAGTAAAATTGTAGTTGTATATGTAAATGTACATTATTTGAGTTTAAAATGATGCTATTCTGCTGAAGGTATGTTTAGAGCCCTAAACACTGCTAGAGGAGAAACCCCTTTGGATGAATGGTTATAGCCATCAACATGTCTAGCATGCACTGCAAGTCCCTTAGTCTCCCTCTGAGTTCCACGGCATTGGTTTCTCTTGATGGAAGATGTCATGAAATCCCACACAACAGCACACTTTTGGATGAAGGATGGCAAATTGAATTTCTTCTCAATTTGCTGAATGCCCTTGGAAATGGATGCTTATTGACATCTGTACCGGAGAGCCCCAAACGTCCAAACCTCAAGTCAAATCAATAATATCTATTAGCATGCCTATGCAACCAGTCTAGGTGAATTAATAATATAACCCAAACTAATATCTGTGCAAAAATATAGATTTATTGTAAGTTCTTTGTCATATTACTTGACTCCCATTCATCTATGTCATTTCGACAACATTGTCTATCAATCAATAACTGTGGGCCAAAGTAGTCAAGATGAATAATGCTCTAAATTTGGATTCCTAACTGTTATCGATTATGAATTTGTCCCTGTCCTTGAACTCATTCACTGGGCCTAAATGCTTTTATGTGAAGGGAGTGCTTCAATCTCTTTATTTGCCAACTTTTTTAAACAAACAGTATCTATCCCTTGCCTATCATGTATACTAAGATGCAGGTTGTTAACATTACTGTATGTGTGGTGTGAGATTCCTTAACATTGCCCTTCAGAACAGAGCAAGCCAGTATTGCTGATGAATCATGGCTGCAGTGATTATCTGCATCTGATAACCTGGTAAGGGATGTAACGTGGAGAGTGCCAGAGAGAAAGGCCTGACAGCTGTGAAAATCAGCCCAGAATATTTCCCGGGAAACAGGCTTTGTTGCATCATGGCATGAGGCCTTGGCAAAGTACAAGCCAGAAACATAGAGTCTGAAATTATGTCTCTGTCTCTCTGGGTAAACAAGCCAGCACACATTCATTACACAGCTCTTGACTGGGCCTCAAATGTGTATTGAACAGCTGGGGGCAAATGGGAACAATTTCCTTCTATGAATTGAGCCCATTTGTTATATTTTAGGATTGATTCTTTGTCATGGGAACCATCAATACCAGTATGTGGATGTGAAATACGAAATTATGTTATCTCAACAAAATGGATTCCCACAAAAATGTCATCTCTCTCTGACAGATTGAAAATCCTTATCAAGATGCCACCCAGTTGTGACTGTAAACATCAAAAGAATGTGGCTGTATTTTTTTAAACATAACATTTGCATTTTCATGCATTTAACAGTGTAATCGTGAGCCTTGGCCTGTCCAGCAGCAACAATCTTTGCCTCCCCCAATACCCTGTAGAGAGCTACCCAACAAAACAACTCTGACATGGCATCAGTGTTACATGTAACTGATGTTTGAGAAGCCATTACCTTGGCACATAGTAGACAGCTTTATTTAATCTACAAGCTGCCAGGTCTGTCACCTTCGCAGACTGGCACAGCAGGTGCTTGTTCCTCCAATCTGCAGGGGTTGGCACGAGCCAGGTCATTTTATTCAATCTGGGGGCGGGCTGGAAAATCAGGCAAGGAACAAAGTTCAAAGCTGACCTCCAGCTAAATGTATAATTATTGGTATTGACCATACGCTTTCAATCTTCCAGTATACACCAGACAGAGGACTGCAATGGAGTCAATTAAGAGTTCAAAAAGAAGGCATTGCTCTGGTGGAATTTTGGCCAAATGCAGCATTTGATATACCTGATTACGTATTTAAACCTTTTTTAATGTATTTTTTTCCACATCTAAGCAAAGGAGGATTGACCAAGAAGACTGTCATTCAGAGTGGACAACTACCTCATCTCATATAGGGATCTTTTTTTTTAAATTAGGGAGAGTAGGGCCAGGTGCTGAATGTAATGTTAAGCTGTCAGAACCACAGTATGTCTGGGAGCAAAGGTCGGTGGGATCCTCTGTCTTCAGTCTGGTGTTTGGGACTACATGTGATAAAAGAGCTTCTCCCCAGGACCTACCAGGCCAGAGGGGTTAAAGGCACAGCTACAGGACTTGTCAGAGATGCCATGTTGGTGTCCCGATGTCAGGATTAGACCATGACATACATGTATGGTAGCTATGTACACTCAGGGAACTACGACATTAGATACTTAAAGCAAAAGGGAGCTGTGGTCATGGTGGAAATTCGGGCCAAACATTTGAGTCATATTTCATTATGAAGTTAATTGTGCATAAATGGACTTTGTAGACACTTCCAATTGAATATGACTCATATATTCATGTAGCTCATACAAGTGGTTGTGTGCCCACAATCATTTTGGATAAAAGCATCAACATCACAGACACCAGAAACAGACCTTTGTTGCACTTCAAAGGAAACATTACCATTGGACTATCTGCTAACAATGGTTGACATGTTTTGTTTTATTTCATTTGACAAGACCTTCATAGTATCATTGTTTCATTAACCTCCCCCATAACATTCCACCCTCCCCCCCCCCACACAGACACACACTTTTTAACAAAGCACATTATATGTTCTTTTTACACAGCATTGTCTTTTATTTTCAAAAACATTTTTGTTATAATTTTTTGTAAAGTTCAGTTATTCCGACTCATGTCTCCCTTTAGTGGTGCTGCACCTCTCCATTTCAATGTTTCTGATAGACAGAATATAAATTGAACATTTATATTGTCTTACATTTCTCATGACTCTTGAAGAAAAGAGGATGCGCCACTGTCATCTGCTATCTGAGCCTGTTAGTTTTCCCCAGATGAAATGTGATTTGTCCGCACCAAATCTCCGACCATTTAATGTGGGATGTGATCAAGTGTGCAGGCCGTATCTATAATGCATCACCGTGTTGCTCTGCACAAGGAAAGGCATATAATAAGTCCTCTTTCACCACACCATTAGAGAGCATGTCTCTTTTCATTTCAGTGTACACTGATAATTTACACAGGGCCTGACACAGTAAATGAGAAAAACCGGGGTTATTTGTTGTTTTTACTCTTCTTTTCCAGTCTCATCAACATAATGGTGGTTAACGCTTTTCTTCTTCATATACATTGTCGGAAAACGAGTTATTGTATTCTGTAATTGTTGAGCGGTAAACACAATGCTTGTTGACATTTGCAGAAAATTGGTGTTGATCTCTGAGCTAGAGCAGATTCACAAAGCCAGGAATTGAATAGCGAGGAGTGCAGTGAGGGAGGGAAAGATGAGGCGAAGCCAGCTGTGAACAGCAGATGGCACTGGCGGAGCAGGAATGAGTGTGAGATCTGAGCTTGGTCTATCTATGATTTCCTCTCTTTGAGGCTGGCTGGTCCATCCACTCCCACCCAAGGTGAATAATGACGGTGTATAACCCACCCGAACACTAGAGTAGCACTTTTTAATCTAGTTCAGATTTATGATGTCAACAGCGTGAAAATGCCCCCTGCTTCTTGTTCGGGATGAAATAGAATGTATGTGGGCATTTAATAAGAGGAGGGTGTTTTGAAAGGTGATAGAAAAAGGCCTTTGCCTCGGCTCTCACTGAAGTGAGTGGAGTTGTGAGTCATCTCTCAACCTTTTAGATGTGCGAGTGAGGAGGAAAAGCATGAGGTGAACTGATAACCAAGGACTACATCAGACAGGAATGAATTGAAAGACGAAGTGTAAATTGTAGCAACTCCAAGAGAGATGAAAGGCGGAAGCGAAGAATGTTGAAATTGGAACTCAAAACAGTGGCAGAAAAAAAGATGATGAATAACAAATATAGATTGACTGTATCTAGTGCCTCATTCACCATGTGCACCCCTGTGGCAGAGTTCCTCATTTCCATTAAAGTCTACTTCCTCCGTCTGACAAGAGAGAAAACACTAGCTGCTGCTTTACAAGAACACTGGGCGTACCATTAAGAATTCTCCATTACATGGCGGTAAATGTACTGTGTGTCTAGGTACGCTTGTACTTCATTGATTTATTCATGAATTTATTAATTCACTCATTCATTTCCGAACAATACCCATGGTAGCAGTTCAATATGAAATCCAACACGGGAATATATGGAAATACAATGCAATGTTGCAATTGGGAGTATAATTTTGAGATACAGAGTAACTCTGCAATTGTCAACAATTAACAACAAAGAACGAATTCATTGTATTGTAATGGATGTATGAACTGAAGACCCGATACTTCAACTCCAGCGACAAACGAGGGGGCAACCAACAAATCTACCGATTGTGAAAAATTATTGACAAGCCAGAGTGCGAGAGATTAATGTGATCGATCAATCTAAAGATGTATTTCTTCCCAGCCAAAGGTCTCCATTTCTGTCAAAACGCCTCCTCTCTAGATCACTCACCATAGACACAGGGCCATATCATTATCTCCCTGAAATAATTGTTTTGTTAGCTGGCAAACAGATGACCTTAATTATCATGTGCCAGCAATGCTGGGTTTTAGGTTACTGAGTTACTTGAGCAGCCTGCTTCAGTAAAGTATGCTACATGTTATATTGTGATTGTGTGGGCAGGAGCCGATAGCCCCTCTCCTTTCCCCTGTATGGAACCTGATGCCAGCACAGGGCACATGGGAAGGTTTCAGCAGGACAAGGCATTCAGCCAAATAGCACTGCTGCTCCCACACAGGTCTACAATTTGTCTCGCTGCTCCCCTGGATACACCTCATGAAAACAAATGATCTCTCACCTGTGTTGCTACGGCAAGGAAGTACACAACGTTGTTAGTGACAACAATTCATTACCGGATGCTCGGGGGTTATTATGGGATTGTTGAACGCCACCCCCTCAGGGTCCAGATGCCCTACTGTACGGCTGCAACTGAGATATGATTGTGGTGGAAATTGGATGGGGGAGAAATAAAAGTGAAGGATATTTAGTGACCTCAGTTGTCCAGTGATGTTTTGTCCAAAAGGGTTGTCAGGACTATATCAAAGACAAGAGCAGAGAGCAAGTGTAGAAAATTCAGTCCAGGGTCAGAGGTCATGTGCTGTATAAGCACTCCTGGCGAGGGAAGATCATAAACCATGGGGTGTTAAATCGATTTTCAGAGTTCCTGTGTGGCCCGTGGCTGAAACAGTGGGGGATAGAAATGTCCGTCATCTTTATGTGTACGTTTATAGTGCCTATGAGAAAGTGTGACCATCTAGACCAAGTAAAAATAGTACAGTAGTTGACTTTCAGTAGACTGAGCCGAATAACAACATTTTGTCTTTGTCATACGGCGATGAGAAAAATAAAGACAGCGATTGTAATGCACTGTAATCATGAAATAGATTTATGAAATTAATGAATATCTAAAATGAATCAAATCAAAATCAAATCAAATTTTATTTGTCACATACACATGGTTAGCAGATGTTAATGCGAGTGTAGCGAAATGCTTGTGCTTCTAGTTCCGACAATGCAGTAATAACCAACAAGTAATCTAACTAACAATTCCTAAACTACTGTCTTATACACAGTGTAAGGGGATAACGAATATGTACATAAGGATATATGAATGAGTGATGGTACAGAGCAGCATAGGCAAGATACAGTAGATGGTATCGAGTACAGTATATACATATGAGATGAGTATGTAAACAAAGTGGCATAGTTGAAGTGGCTAGTGATACATGTATTACATAAGGATGCAGTCGATGATATAGAGTACAGTATATACGTATGCATATGAGATGAATAATGTAGGGTAAGTAACATTATATAAGGTAGCATTGTTTAAAGTGGCTAGTGATATATTTACATCATTTCCCATCAATTCCCATTATTAAAGTGGCTGGAGTTGAGTCAGTGTCAGTGTGTTGGCAGCAGCCACTCAATGTTAGTGGTGGCTGTTTAACAGTCTGATGGCCTTGAGATAGAAGCTGTTTTTCAGTCTCTCGGTCCCAGCTTTGATGCACCTGTACTGACCTCGCCTTCTGGATGATAGCGGGGTGATCAGGCAGTGGCTCGGGTGGTTGATGTCCTTGATGATCTTTATGGCCTTCCTGTAACATCGGGTGGTGTAGGTGTCCTGGAGGACAGGTAGTTTGCCCCCGGTGATGCGTTGTGCAGACCTCACTACCCTCTGGAGAGCCTTACGGTTGAGGGCGGAGCAGTTGCCGTACCAGGCGGTGATACAGCCCGCCAGGATGCTCTCGATTGTGCATCTGTAGAAGTTTGTGAGTGCTTTTGGTGACAAGCCGAATTTCTTCAGCCTCCTGAGGTTGAAGAGGCGCTGCTGTGCCTTCTTCACGATGCTGTCTGTGTGAGTGGACCAATTCAGTTTGTCTGTGATGTGTATGCCGAGGAACTTAACTTGCTACTCTCTCCACTACTGTTCCATCGATGTGGATAGGGGGGTGTTCCCTCTGCTGTTTCCTGAAGTCCACAATCATCTCCTTAGTTTTGTTGACGTTGAGTGTGAGGTTATTTTCCTGACACCACACTCCGAGGGCCCTCACCTCCTCCCTGTAGGCCGTCTCGTCATTGTTGGTAATCAAGCCTACCACTGTTGTGTCGTCCGCAAACTTGATGATTGAGTTGGAGGCGTGCGTGGCCACGCAGTCGTGGGTGAACAGGGAGTACAGGAGAGGGCTCAGAATGCACCCTTGTGGGGCCCCAGTGTTGTGGATCAGCGGGGAGGAGATGTTACCTACCCTCACCACCTGGGGGCGGCCCGTCAGGAAGTCCAGTACCCAGTTGCACAGGGCGGGGTCGAGACCCAGGGTCTCGAGCTTGATGACGAGCTTGGAGGGTACTATGGTGTTGAATGCCGAGCTGTAGTTGATGAACAGCATTCTCACATAGGTATTCCTCTTGTCCAGATGGGTTAGGGCAGTGTGCAGTGTGGTTGAGATTGCATCGTCTGTGGACCTATTTGGGTGGTAAGCAAATTGGAGTGGGTCTAGGGTGTCAGGTAAGGTGGAGGTGATATGGTCCTTGACTAGTCTCTCAAAGCACTTCATGATGACGGAAGTGAGTGCTACGGGGCGGTAGTCGTTTAGCTCAGTTACCTTAGCTTTCTTGGGAACAGGAACAATGGTGGCCCTCTTGAAGCATGTGGGAACAGCAGACTGGTATAGGGATTGATTGAATATGTCCGTAAACACACCAGCCAGCTGGTCTGCGCATGCTCTGAGGGAGCGGCTGGTGATGCCATCTGGGCCTGCAGCCTTGCGAGGGTTAACACGTTTAAATGTTTTACTCACCTCGGCTGCAGTGAAGGAGAGACCGCATGTTTCCGTTGCAGGCCGTGTCAGTGGCACTGTATTGTCCTCAAAGCAGGCAAAAAGTTATTTAGTCTGCCTGGGAGCAAGACATCCTGGTCCGTGACTGGGCTGGATTTCTTCCTGTAGTCCGTGATTGACTGTAGACCCTGCCACATGCCTCGTGTCTGAGCCGTTGAATTGAGATTCTACTTTGTCTCTATACTGACGCTTAGCTGCACTGTTTGTACTCGGTCATGTTACCAGACACCTTGCCCTGATTAAAAGCAGTGGTTCGCGCTTTCAGTTTCACACGAATGCTGCCATCAATCCACGGTTTCTGGTTTGGGAATGTTTTAATCGTTGCTATGGGAACGACATCTTCAACGCACGTTCTAATGAACTCGCACACCGAATCAGCGTATTCGTCAATGTTGTTATCTGACGCAATGCGAAACATGTCCCAGTCCATGTGATGGAAGCAGTCTTGGAGTGTGGAGTCAGCTTGGTCGGACCAGCGTTGGACAGACCTCAGCGTGGGAGCTTCTTGTTTTAGTTTTTGTCTGTAGGCAGGTATCAACAAAATGGAGTCGTGGTCAGCTTTTCCGAAAGGGGGGCGGGGCAGGGCCTTATATGCGTCGCGGAAGTTAGAGTAACAGTGATCCAAGGTTTTTCCACCCCTGGTTGCGCAATCGATATGCTGATAAAATTTAGGGAGTCTTGTTTTCAGATTAGCCTTGTTAAAATCCCCAGCAGCAATGAATGCAGCCTCCGGATAAATGGTTTCCAGTTTGCAAAGAGTTAAATAAAGTTCGTTCAGAGCCATCGATGTGTCTGCTTGGGGGGGATATATACGGCTGTGATTATAATCGAAGAGAATTCTCTTGGTAGATAATGCGGTCTACATTTGATTGTGAGGAATTCTAAATCAGGTGAACAGAAGGATTTGAGTTCCTGTATGTTTCTTTCATCGCACCATGTCTCGTTAGCCATAAGGCATACGCCCCCACCCCTCTTCTTACCAGAAAGGTGTTTGTTTCTGTCGGCGCGATGCGTGGAGAAACCCGTTGGCTGCACCGCTTCGGATAGCGTCTCTCCAGTGAGCCATGTTTCCGTGAAGCACAGAACGTTACAGTCTCTGATGTCCCTCTGGAATGCTACCCTTGCTCGGATTTCATCAACCTTGTTGTCAAGAGACTGGACATTGGCAAGAAGAATGCTAGGGAGTGGTGCACGGTGTGCCCGTCTCCGGAGTCTGACCAGAAGACCGCCTCGTTTCCCTCTTTTTCTGAGTCGTTTTTTTCTCTATTCCGTTGTCCTGTTTGTAAGGCAGAACACAGGATCCGCGTCGCGAAAAACATATTCTTGGTCGTACTGATGGTGAGTTGACGCTGATCTTATATACAGTAGTTCTTCTCGACTGTATGTAATGAAATCTAAGATGACCTGGGGTACTAATGTAAGAAATAACACGTAAAAAAACAAAGAACTGCATAGTTTCCTAGGAACGCGAAGCGAGGTGGCCATCTCTGTCGGCGCCGGAATACTTGTCTATTTCTGGAAAAATCACATTAACACAATCTTGTGTCTTACCGTCATAACAGAAGAACAGAAGAATGATCAAGTAGATTATGGATCGTTGTGACATTGTCATCATGTTGGCTTAGTTTAATCACAGCGAAATCCAATGCTATAGCCGTACCCCAAATGACCTTTTCACATATGCCGAGACGTTCATTGGGTTGTGCTTCACATGAAGGTACAGAAAGGTCAGCGTGGGATTGAGGGTAAAACACGGTAATCCCTGATTTTATGGGATTTCAATGGAAATGAGCTGTCTTTCATCCCATAATCAAAATTATAGTGGATTTTTTCAGCGATTGACTGGCTTCTGTGGTGCATCCCTCCAACCATGCATGCCTCATTGTTTAGTAAGACAGAATGAGATCAAGAATTCAAGCTCAGATTCGGGCTAATTGAGTTTGTGTATTCAAATAAATGCAGGTAGTGGTCTTTGTAGCCCAAGCCTATTGCCACTACTGCCCATGATTGACTTCAATTATAGGCTTTGGGGATTAGGTTGACCCAGGGTGGAAGTAAATCGTCTGGCTCTGCATACATAAATGAGTGATTATCAATTCTTGATCTGTGGGTAGCATCCCAACGCAATTCGCTGAGTGCGTCAATAGAAATGTCAGGACGTATTTTCCTGCCTTAGAGCTTAACCGTCAGACTGGGTTTCATACACCACCGTTACTATGCCGTCATTGTTTTCCATCCGTCACCCCTACAAGTGTTCTCCTTTAATGCCCTTTCATAGCAAGACATCAGATGTTATATCATTAGAATCGTGTTCAGAAGTCATTAGGATTGCCTGTGCATAGCGCTAAGTATAGGTATGAACCACATTGACTGTGATCACACAGCTTGGACAGATTCCAAGACTCACGTGCTGCCTACTGAGCAGTCATGGATGGGTGCAGTGACCAAGGATTGGGTTTTACCCAGGACAACCTTTGACTACAGGAAACCTCTTGCACTGCTGCTATTATGGACTTCTGAAACAGGTCTCAGTTCATTTGATATTTCACTTTTGATGTATACCTGAAAGAGGAAAGGATTAGCAGGCTTCAACGGATGTAGATCTCTGTGTAAAGCTTTGATCCAAGACAGACGTGAACATAATCTACGATTTGCAGATTCAACAAAAAGATATCTTATCTGCCCTTTATGAGTCATTTGGAATGATTTGGACGTTCTCACTGGTACCTCATGTTAGGAGTCACCATTGGTTGGATCTCAGGTATCTCCACTAGAAGTGCACTTGTATACCATCTTATCCAGCAGGGAGACATGGTTGCAGGATCTCTGCACTAACTACACAAAGCCTGCATGTTGCATGCAGATATCCAGATGCCTTTATCTCCTCTCCATCAGAGCCTGAATGGAGTTATAGAATGCAGAGGAGCCAGTGCGGGGTCAGTGACTGCAAGTGCAGCTGCACATGTGTCATGAAGTTAATGGAGGCGCCACTGTAACAGATTACAGCAGCTCTGTCAGAGGAAGAGGGGAGGCAAGGCCTGCGGCACATCCATCACTGGGCCCTGTCTATGTGCATCCTCAGTCTCCCTAAGCCGTGTGAGAAAGGTGCATGTCAGCTCCCCTCTGCTGCTCAACTGCAGCCAATCCCTGCAGAATCCACACAGAGGCTCAACACTGGACAGGCTGGTACTGTACTGTACCTGCAGCCTGCTATGTGCACAACAGGACAGAAACATATAGACTTGAGCTCTCACCAGTGCTATTTCCTTCTTTCTTTTCTTTCTTTGGTCCTTAGGATACCTCAGACTCAGACCCTCTGTCCAGATTCATTCCTGCATATTACACGGTTCTCACTGTTACCAAAGGCAATTATAAAGGGTTGAGCTTATTGTGTGGCAAATCCCCATTCGGCTTGTCTGCACAGGGGACTCTAGAATTAATCCTGTCTGAGGGAGGGAGAGTAGAGAGAGAAGAGAGAGAATAGCAATAGTAGAGAGAGTAAAGAGAGCGAGAGTGAGAGAAGGCACACCGTGTTTTCATGTCATTAGTGTCATGCTAGCAATGTGTTAAGAATACTTTGTTCAGGTTGTCTCTCTGCTCAAGATTACAACATCAGACATTCTTTAGTCCATTAGCGGCACAAGCTTATGTTTCTTTTAGACATGCTTGTGTAGACCGCTGAGAAGTTGATTCATTTCTCAATCATATCGTTTCATTTTTATCGAGGAGGATAGTATGGAGTTGAAAAACACCAACAATACATTTTTGCTAATATTCCTTATGACACTACACTGTCTGGACCCTAATGACAGTCATTACCAACTCAGATGTATGTTTATAGCACAAATACCAATAATGCTGAGGAATTCCACTGGTAATATTTCATACCTACTGTAGAGGCTAATGATGATACTCTGTGTTATGTAGATTGGTACAGTGGGCAGGCTTATAGACTCATCTGCACTGAACTCAGATGCCTCTGTAACACACTGAT
The DNA here is from genome assembly GCF_036934945.1 of Oncorhynchus masou masou. Classification (NCBI taxonomy): domain Eukaryota; kingdom Metazoa; phylum Chordata; class Actinopteri; order Salmoniformes; family Salmonidae; genus Oncorhynchus; species Oncorhynchus masou. Next base: position 8,429,810 of record NC_088225.1, on the reverse strand, counting down.
GGCATATAACCATTCATTGCAAATGCACCAATGCAATAAGCATTTTGTATAGCTCACAACTCCTAATATTGTCGTAGCTTTTACAGTTGAATACATGATTACAAATACATTCACAATGCATTACAGGTGGTTTCTCTATGCCGTTACTTACCGATGCATTGAAAACACTCAAAAACAGATTACTTATTTCTCTCAAACTCTGCTTGTCAGATATCACTAGTCTCCCTTGACTCCGGGAATACTACATTTATTTTCGCTTGCCTGGCATGGGTTTTTCTGAGAGAGGAGCACATGTTATTTTCTGGAATTCTCAAAGCAAATGGTTTAGTTCAGTGTGTAGGGGCATAGATTGCACGCACTCTGTTTTAAGGAATTAAGATCAATCATATTAAAAATCTGGCCTTCAAAAGTTTGCGTTCCTCCCACAATTAACAAAAAAATATATATTTCCTTTTTACATGAAATGGGAGGGACAGCTGGAGCTCTACCAAAGCTGTGTGCTGGGAACGGACAGCAAACTTCACCAGTTCAATTAGACCTTGTCGCCGCCAATATCTATTGATAATGTGATGTGAACATGTATCACAAGGCATACCTTTGATCATCAGAAATGAAGGAGATAGCACATCTGCCAGTTACCATCAAACACGGCATATCTTTAAAGAATAAAGTTCCAACTGGGTCAGAGAGAAGCCTTTAGTATTCAGTAAGCCAACTACTCAGATGTTCAATGTGGACAGAACAAAGATGACAACTGCCAGGGCTGAATGTCAGATACAAACATAAGAGCAGTCATAGATTTGAGCTTTTGTTGAATGAACTGCACTGACTTTACTGGGAAGCCTGATGGAAATCTCATAATCGGAATAAACTGTGTTGCACATTCAAAATGGTGGTATTTGTTATATTATTGATATCGATCCATGTTTTATGATGGAATATAATTTTTTTTATGATGGTAAATAGAAGAGGTTGTTTTGATTGACATTACTGTGGACATGTCCAGCGGAGTTATTTATTTTCAGAGGGAATGTCGTCCTAGACGTCTATACATCTCAGTATCAGTCGGTCTGAATTTATATTCCGCGGGCGTGTTTAATAAACAGCTTTATTGCATTAGGAAATGTATGGTCATAAACAACATGGCGTCTGTATACTTTTTGGTGAATATGGATTTTATGTGGCCTCAACGTTATGGTTTTGTCTCTCTCAATAATCCCCAAATGATACATCTGAAGACTACAGCATTGCCACGAGGATATCAACATCCATCCATCCACTATCACGTACCTTCCCATGTATATTTACCTTCCTGACTGACTTAAAAGCCACAATAATTCAAGAATACGAGATATACTGCAATTACCCATTTCCCCTGACAATTTAAATTCTATTCTGTTTTGATTAAATACGTAGAACACTAACCAACACAGTCATGATTTTCTGTCTAAAAATGTAGTACTCTCAATTCTGAAGCATCCTTTCCTCCGAGGCTTATAACAACCCGGGCCTCAATTTAATACGAGATGACCAATGTGCTGCAAACCTTTTTCAGATAGCTTTTTAAACGTACCTACTTGTTTTAATATCCAATCTCTGCCCTACCATTAGGGTTTCCCATTAAGCCCTGAAAGACAGGCAGGTAACTGGCACATCACAGGAGCAAGAGTCCTAAACAGACATCTGTGTGCCACTCAGCCATGCCTTAAATACAGCAAGGCCGTAAATACATGGAATTGAATTAGTTAACATAAAGAATGAAACTTTCCCTCTAATTGGATTAAGTGATGGATGCCCCACTAGCATAGGGACAGATGTATAAGAACATCACTGATTGTTTCCATGGATTTTAGCTGAGGATAAGAGGAAGGCTGGGATATGGATTGGCTTTGTCTCAAAATGCAACCTGGTCTCAGAGCATTTCTTATTATTCTGTATGTAAATTCGAGATACTCCATTTAGTAAGATATCTAATGTTCGTATGATATGTATTCATTTGTGGATGTCCATCACCCGTTTTGTATGATATGTTAAAAATTACAATACGTATGTGTTACAAATTTACAAATGCACAATATGTTACGAATTTGATAAACTTATGACGTGTACGAATTCTAGCTAGGTGGCTAACGTTAGCTAGGCCAGGGGTTAGGGTTAAGTTTAAGTTCAGGAGTTAGGTTAAAGGGTTAAGGCTAGGGTTAGAGGAAGGGTTAGCTAACATGCTAAGTAGTTGAAAAGTTGCTAAATAGCTAACATGATAAAGACGTCCATGATGAGATTTGAACTCACAACCTTTCATTTTCGTTCTACCTTCCATTTCGCTTCACTTCTTTGTCCTGGATCATCTGACCTTGAGGGTGGGTTAAGGGAAATGTTCCCTCAGAGCACCTAGGTGTTATGAAGTGAACCATGGTCAGGGCCTGGGCTCATTCTGCTAAGGCAGATCCCTCCTGAGCTCAATGACTTCACACAAGGAGGGTGCTCTCGGTAATAACACTGCTAGATGATATCTAATCCAGGTACTTGAAGTCTATCTGCACTCGCAATTGGTGTGTTTTTTCTCTCCATTTCCCATCTCCCAACAACACACGGGTCTACGAACTGCAATACATATCAATGATAGCAAGGGCAATAGAAACATTATTAATGTGTTCATTTACAGGACAGGCGAGGTGTGCAGGGCTCTGGAGACTGCCGTTTTTGGGACCGAAGGGGATAAATCTGGAGGAAACGATTTCTATGATGATGGGGATCAAATAGGAAATCTGAATTATTAATCACAAGCGTTTTGTCCCTAATGCCCCCGAGGAAAGAGACTGCTGCTAACACAATCCCCCATGCCATTTATTTTTATGGAAAAGTTATTAAAGTATGTACTTGAGATCAAATGGTTAGCACAAGAGGAAACGATGAAAATAATGAATGTCATCGCCCGCGTCCGAACATTTGGAGGCTTTTAACAAGCGATCAGACATTATGCTGCCGTCCAGCAATAAATTATGACCTAGAGAACTTAAAAACCTCCCTATTTATTTAAGTATTTAGCTAAGAGTTCCTTTTCAGAAGACAACCGTTGGCTGCCAAGTGACCGGGACCTCTGAGGGATTAGGAGAGCACATACAAAATGATCCAGTCTATTTGGCCCTCATTAAACCAACCTGCCTCAGCTCAGCCATATTCTCCAGATAAACCTGGCCACACCCCATTTGTCTCACTGTAACCAAATGTACAGTATTACAATATTCTGCTGCAAAGCATACACACCATAATGCATTATTTAAAACTCCCTATCATAGAATTCCATTACAGAAAAATGATCGCTCTGCAGTGCCAAATGATAATTAACCTGCTTGAAGTGCAACTTTGTCGACTCACGGTTGTGCTTACAATGGTAATCACAGTAATCTTATGTGAAATATTAAGCAGCAGTAGAGAAATTCAATCAGTGTTGCCTATATAGCAACAACAAAAAGTATGTGTCACATTGCATGGTTCAGAATACATCTCAAATCAAATACAATTCTCTTAATCACATGCGCCGATTACAACTGGTGTAGACTTCACAGTGAAGTTGCTTATGAACCTTTCCCAACGATGCAGAGTTGAAACATAATAATACAAATAAAATAGGAACTAACACAAAATACACGAGAATGGAGCTATACTCTATATAGGGAGTACCAGTACCAGATCAATGTGCGGAGGAGGTATGAGGTACTTGAAGTAGATTTGTACATGAATGCAGGGCAAAGTGACTCGGCATTTGGATAGATAAGAGTCAAATAAAGAATACAGTAGCACCAGCAAATGATTGTAAAAGTGTGTGAATGTGCGTCTGTGTATGTATGGGTGTTTGTCTTGTGTCAATATATGTATGTGTGTGTGCGTATATTGTGAATTTACGAGGGTTTTGTGTCAGTGTAACAGTGTAGTGTGTATGAGTGAGTGTGTTTATGGTGTGTATATAAAGTCTAGTGAGTGTGTATATGGTGTGTATATAAAGTCTAGTGTGCATAGGGTCAGTGCAAATAGTTTGGGTACCATTAATTGACTATTTAGCAGTCTTATGGCTGTCTCGGTGCCTGTTGGTCCAAGAGCCGATGCTCTGGTACCATTTGCCGGACGGTAGCAGAGTGAGCACATTATTTGAGGGGGGCAATTTTTTGGGGCTTCCTCTGACACCGCCTGATATAGAGGTCCTGAATGGAAGGGAGCTCGGCCCCAGTGACATACTGGGCTGTCCACACCACTCTTTGTAACACTTTGCGGTCAAGGGCGGTGCAATTGCCATACCAAGTGATGATGCAGCCAGTCAAGTTGCTCTCGATGGTGCAGCTGTAGAACTTTTTGAGGAGCTTAGGGCCCATGTCAAATCTTTTCAGCCTCCTGAGGGAGAAGAGGTGCTGCCGTGCCCTCTTCACGACTGCGCGGTTCTGTGTGGACCATGTTAAGTCCTTAGTGGGCACCAAGGAACTTGAAGCTCTGGCCCCCTCCAGAACAGCTCCGTCAAGCCACCAGGCAAAGTAAGTAACTTTTAGTTAAAGTGTCACTTGTAATTTTCCCCCCTAATTTCATAGCATACACTGAGTGTATGAAACATTATGAACACCTGCTCTTTCCAAGACATTGACTGACCAGGTGAAACCAGGTGAAAGCTTTGATCCCTTATTGATGTCACCTGTTTTATGTTTTTTTTAAACCTTTGTTTAACTAGGCAAGTCAGTTAGGAACATATTCTTATTTTCAATGACGGCCTAGGAACAGTGCCTTGTTCGGGGGCAGAATAACAGATGTTTACCTTGTCAGCTCGGGGATTCGATCTTGCAACCTCTCAGTTACCAGTCCAACGCTCTAACCACTAGGCTACGCTGCCACCCCTGTTAAATTCATTTCAATCAGTGTAGGTTGAAGGAGAGAAGAAAGGTTAAAGAATCATTTTTAAGCCGTGAGACAATTGAGACATGGATTGAGTATATCTGCCATCCAGAGGGAGGGTGAATGGGCAAAATATTTAAGTGCCTTTGAACAAGGTATGGCAGTAGGTGCAAGGCCCACTGTTACGTACGCCTCTGTGAAGAGGGAACGCAACACCCTGCTGCAACTCAACTTCCCGCGAAGGGAAAGAGGTATGGACTGTAGGTGTGAGTAAGGATGACAAAAGACAGAGAGAGTGGTACCGTTTACAAGGACTTCATTCCTTTACACGGTAATATGGAAAAGGGGCTGGACGGAATCAAAGCAAAGAAAGTAAATATCAAAGCCCCCTCTCCTATCTTACCTGCCTAACCACTACTTACCTAATTTAGCACCACCTGGTGCCCTAACCAAAATACAGGGGGTGGTCCGCCCAGGTCTTACCTAGTATGCCTAGACTACGGTTATATGTATGCCCGCGGGCCTCTTGCCTAAGCACTCCCTAGGTGCCTTCCCCTTCCCCCTGGGAACAAATGAAACAGGAGAACAAACAATTTCTCAAACAAACTAAGAAACAAAGGACATCAAATAAGCTATCTGAGCAACAAACTCACACAGAACATACCAACTGCTCCCAGCAACAACTAACACAATACATACCAACGACCAACATGCTATAACCCTTAGCCATCAACCTCCTCTCTCAGCAATGATCTATATCACAATCAATCTCTCCCCTGAACAACAGAACACTGGCTTCTTATAGCTTCAGAAGGCATTGGAAATTGGAGACAGCTGCGTCCTGACGAGGGGGCGGGTTCAGCTCTCCAATTAATTGTGGAGTCGACCAATCAGCAGCTGGGGGATTTCAGGATATCGCATCCCCAGTTACTAAACTCGTGATAGAGCGTTGGCAACCACATTTGCAGAGCCCACAAATCTTTACATTATATCCTTGTACAATCAGAGCCCACCGCATAAGGCGGCGGTTCTGATTGTACATTTGCTTCAAGAACACCAATGGATTATGGTCCGTGAAGACCATTACAGGCAAGGCACTGGAGCCCACATATATGTCAGTCAAGGTACTCTTGTTCAATTATAGAGTACCTTGACTGACATGAGTTGAACTTATGGGAGAAGAAACTGACAGGCCGATCCACTCTGTCTTCATCTTCCTGTAAGAAAACCGCACCCACCCCCACTATACTAGCATCTACCTCCAACTTAAAAGGCTTGTCAAAGTTGGGGGCGGCAAGCACTGGGGCACTACAAAGTAGCGCTTTAGCGGACTCAAAAGCATAGTTACAGTCCTTGGACCACTTAAATGGTACCTTGGGACTAAGCAGAGATGAAAGGGGATCTACTACCGTCGAGAAATTCTTACAGAATGTACGATAGTACCCTACCATCCCTAGGACTCTGCGCAACTGGTGGCGAGTCGTGGGAGCAGGAAAAGCAACAATTGCTTCCACTTTGCCAGATACTGGGCGCATTTGACCTTGTCCCACTTGTTTCCCTAAGTAAGTCACAGTAGCCTTCCTAAACTCACACGTGGCCAAATTGAGGGTTAAAGAAGCATTCTCCAACCGCTGAAACACACTTCTCAACAGGAGAGATGATCAGACCAAGTAGACGTATGTATAACCACATCGTCAAGGTAAGCAGTACAATTTGGCACATCTGCAAACACAATGTTAACTAGCTGCTGAAAAGTAGCAGGTGCATAACACATGCCAAAGGGCATCACAGTGTATTGTATGAAGTGTGTCAAGAACTGCACCTGATTCCCGTGTGTATCAAGAATGGTCCACCACCCAAAGGACAAAGGAGTCTGACACAAATTGTGCAGAGCAACAGACGGGCTACAGTTAGTCAACTGACAGGTCCAGTACAGCATTAGTGCCCAAAGACCTATAAAATAATGAACTCGTCGTACCTTGACACGAATGGGGTATGGCAGCCGACGACCTTACAGAGTTTCACTTCTTTCAGGAAGTAACTGCAGTTGCAGTGGGCTAAGAAACGAAAAACACTGGACACTGAAGAATTGGAAAAACATTGCCTGGTCTGGTGAATCCTGGTTCCTGCTGTTTCAAGCTGACAGGAGGACTAGGGTATGGAGAAAACCACATGAGTACATGCATCCATCATGTCACATGTGTCAACATTGCAGGCTGGTGGTGATGGTGTGATGGTGTGGGGTTTGTTGTCATGACTCACATTGGGCCCCTTGATAAAAATGGAGCAACGTTTGAATGCCACAGGATATCTGAACATCATTGCCAAGGCTAGGATTGTCCAGGAATGGTTCCACGAACATGACTGTGAATTCAGCTTATTGCAGTGGCCTGCCCAGTCACCAGATCTCAACCCTATTGAGTGTCTGTGGGATGAGATGGAATGAGCTATTTGAAGTAGAGATTCACTACCAGCCAACTTGACAACTGTGAGAAGCATTGGAGTCAACATGGGCCAGCATCCCTGCGGAACACTTTCAACACCTTGTAGAGTCCATGCCCCGACAAATTGAGGCTGTTCTGAGGGAAAAAGGGGGGTGCAACTCAATATTAGGAAGGTGTTCCTAATGTTTTGTACACTCAGTGTATATCCATCATACTGCACGAAAACACAGTATTTCTTGAGGCAAAGATCGCTGAAACAAATCAATGTTTATCTGGGTCAGTGGAATCCAATCAATCACGTATAGTACTTTAGGCTGTGTCTGTGTTGACCAGGGTGTGCTCATATGCAGTACTGATGTGATGTGGATGACTTCAGCTCTCAGCCTTCCTCTGTGGTTGTCCAGGGGAAGCTAGCTGATGAAGAAGTAGAGAGCCATGGCCACCTGTCAGCAGGGTTTATGACTAGTGTCAACACGCCCGAAAGACTTCCCGGTGGATCATTTATACACTCTCACAGCGAGCGGCACCTGCCCAGGGGGATGCGGATCGCCTGTGGAGGAATGGCGAATTGTTTCCCATGTTTCCTTCCTGCCTAAGGAAGCTTGGCATGTTTTATGAATGTGTAGAGAATGATGTGTCTTTCTGAATGTGAAACACATGAAACAACTTTTTACATATATTTTGGACCATGTTACCAGTATCTACTGTTGCTGGATTGTATTTACTGTGCTTTTCACTAAATCTCCATTGAGTTAACTTTCCATCCACCAACAATGTAAATCTCCCACCAAAATGTGGCTTACCACATATCACAGTGGAGAGGTGAGGAATGATTGCACCAATTGAATCTGGAGATGATTAGATGACCATGAAAATTGGAGGAACCAGGTTGGGCATTTAGCCAGCACACCAGAGTCAACACCTTTATTTTTACAATAAGTGCCATGGTATTTTGTCACCACAGAGCCAGAACTGTGGATCAAATGTCCAATCTCATACAATCCCCTAGATCGTAACTCACATGGAATTGAATGGGTTGCCAACTAAACATTGACAGTGGTAAGTCCATGGACGTATGAGGATACAGACCACTCTGGCTTAGATAATAAACCTACTTACAATGCATTCGGAAAGTATTATGAGGTATTGTGCGTAGATTGATGAGGATTTATTTGATTGAATCTATGTTAGAATAAGACTTTAACGTAACAAAATGTGGAAAAAGTGAAGGGGTCTGAATACTTTCCGAATGTACCTACCTACTTACTTACCATGATGATTAACACCGTGCTCTGAGATGGGCCTCTTCGTCTATTCATTCATTTTGCAAACTCACGTATTACCAAGAGCATTGGGGTAGATCTTTGTTTGAAAGTTTGAAGGACAGCACCCTTTGCAGGGCAGTGTTCCAATCAGTGCCATTGGCCACTATGGCCTCCGATGTATGCTGCTTTCTAATGAATGTTACTTTATAATGTACACCACTTTTCTTTCCCCGATATTGCTGTTAATAATCATAAAAGGATGGAGGACCACACCTACAGGTCCCTGAGGCTTTGTGACAGAGCAAGATCATTTTCATTCATGAAAGCCATCTTTAATTGAAATCTTCGTTTGTCATTTGGAGTATCTTCCACAGTATAAAACAGTCTCTGACATAAGCAGTGCATTGGAATTATTATATCATTAGTAATTAAATAGGTAATATACTCTGATCTTGACTCTGGGGACAGTTACATTCTCACATTTCTCTTTTGAATGACACATTTTTGTTCTTGCAAAGCACAGATAAGGCTAATTGGACAGTTGAGAGGCTCATGAATTGATGATATGGCTTGTGTTTCTTTCCATTCGGGACGTGGATGGAATTAATGAATGAAAGGTCTTTCTCAGGTTCCTTGAGTTCTGTGTGACCTTGGGGATGTTTGTGGAATATTTCTTAGTTTTTACAATGACAAAAGAGGCTTTATATGCATACCAATCTGACGCGTGGATGGAATATGGTGACTCTCTGAATGTGAATTCTCTGAACGATTTGAGTCATCGCTAAAGTAGTCATTAGTGGTCAAATCAATGCCAATATAAAGACTGCAGTAAGAGGAAGCAGTACATTGGTCTTTAATAAGTCCCATCCTGTCTCTGCCATAATGATGCTTTCTAAAAGTATGAACATTTTGTCATCCTTGAAAGCCTTGTCCAGACATGAAATGCAAGTTTTAATACATAGTGGATAAGCATTATGGAGGGTTTATTCTGTCATTAAAGTTGGCTGTTAATAAACTGTGTGTAGAACAGCTTGGCAATGCCTGTTCTATTTATGTTGTTGTGAACCAATGTTTCCATGAATCAATCAGCGGCTCACATTGCCAAAACGCCCAACTTGCTCTCACAGTCTCACGTCTGAATGAGATGTTTATCCATGTTTATCAAATGTCACGTTTCTAAGTTGTTGGTTAAGGTTAAGTTTAGGCTTAAAACAAAAATCTCAAAAACAACTTTTATATAACTAGATTCAAACTTGCAACCTTTGGAATCAGAGGCATATGCTTATGCCCATCCACTATCCCAGTACACAATGCCAATGCAAAACCGAAACCTACTTGAAGGGGAAAGTACTCACTGTTGCCCCTCGTGCCAGTTTCCACGTCATCTCCCAACGTCTTCAGACATGGATGGTCATCTCCCAACGTCCTCAGATATGGATGGTCATCTCCCAACGTCTTCAGACATTGATGGTCATCTCCCAACGTCCTCAGATATGGATGGTCATCTCCCAACGTCTTCAGACATGGATGGTCATCTCCCAACGTGTTCAGACATGGATGGTCATCTCCCAACGTCTTCAGACATGGATGGTCATCTCCCAACGTCTTCAGACATTGATGGTCATCTCCCAACGTCCTCAGATATGGATGGTCATCTCCCAACGTCTTCAGACATTGATGGTCATCTCCCAACGTCTTCAGACATTGATGGTCATCTCCCAACGTCTTCAGACATGGATGGTCATCTCCTAACGTCTTCAGACATTGATGGTCATCTCCCAACGTCTTCAGACATTGATGGTCATCTCCCAACGTCTTCAGACATTGATGGTCATCTCCCAACGTCTTCAGACATTGATGGTCATCTCCCAACGTCTTCAGACATGGATGGTCATCTCCCAACGTCTTCAGACATGGATGGTCATCTCCCAACGTCTTCAGACATGGATGGTCATCTCCCAATGTCTTCAGACATGGATGGTCATCTCCCAACGTCTTCAGACATGGATGGTCATCTCCCAACGTCTTCAGACATTGATGGTCATCTCCCAACGTCTTCAGACATGGATGGTCATCTCCCAACGTCTTCAGACATGGATGGTCATCTCCCAACGTCTTCAGACATTGATGGTCATCTCCCAACGTCTTCAGACATGGATGGTCATCTCCCAACGTCTTCAGACATGGATGGTCATCTCCCAACGTCTTCAGACATGGATGGTCATCTCCCAACGTCTTCAGACATTGATGGTCATCTCCCAACGTCTTCAGACATGGATGGTCATCTCCCAACGTCTTCAGACATTGATGGTCATCTCCCAACGTCCTCAGATATGGATGGTCATCTCCCAACGTCTTCAGACATTGATGGTCATCTCCCAACGTCTTCAGACATTGATGGTCATCTCCCAACGTCTTCAGACATGGATGGTCATCTCCTAACGTCTTCAGACATTGATGGTCATCTCCCAACGTCTTCAGACATTGATGGTCATCTCCCAACGTCTTCAGACATTGATGGTCATCTCCCAACGTCTTCAGACATTGATGGTCATCTCCCAACGTCTTCAGACATGGATGGTCATCTCCCAACGTCTTCAGACATGGATGGTCATCTCCCAACGTCTTCAGACATGGATGGTCATCTCCCAATGTCTTCAGACATGGATGGTCATCTCCCAACGTCTTCAGACATGGATGGTCATCTCCCAACGTCTTCAGACATTGATGGTCATCTCCCAACGTCTTCAGACATGGATGGTCATCTCCCAACGTCTTCAGACATGGATGGTCATCTCCCAACGTCTTCAGACATTGATGGTCATCTCCCAACGTCTTCAGACATGGATGGTCATCTCCCAACGTCTTCAGACATGGATGGTCATCTCCCAACGTCTTCAGACATGGATGGTCATCTCCCAACGTCTTCAGACATTGATGGTCATCTCCCAACGTCTTCAGACATGGATGGTCATCTCCCAACGTCTTCAGACATTGATGGTCATCTCCCAACGTCTTCAGACATGGATGGTCATCTCCCAACGTCTTCAGACATGGATGGTCATCTCCCAACGTCTTCAGACATTGATGGTCATCTCCCAACGTCTTCAGACATGGATGGTCATCTCCCAACGTCTTCAGACATTGATGGTCATCTCCCAACGTCTTCAGACATTGATGGTCATCTCCCAACGTCTTCAGACATTGATGGTCATCTCCCGACGTCTTCAGACATTGATGGTCATCTCCCGACGTCTTCAGACATTGATGGTCATCTCCCGACGTCTTCAGACATGGATGGTCATCTCCCAACGTCTTCAGACATGGATGGTCATCTCACAACGTCGTCAGACATGGATGGTCATCTCCCAACGTCCTCAGACATGGATGGACGTCGAATACTGACTTGTATCACAGGTGGCTCACAACGCCATGGTCCAGTATAGTATCACAGCCCCAACACAGTCTCCATTCTTCAATGCCATATCCAATGACCATCAGCAATAGGCTGTAACTCCTAAAGCAGAGCAATCAAAGGGAATCGACAGGCAGTGGAAGCATTACACCACTTGTTATTGTGTTTCTTCTCAGTAAAGGGATTATGCCTGATGTTGTTGGCCAGAGGGAGGAGTGGGTGTTACCTGAACTGCTCAATAGGAAACTCTAATAATTGCTTATTTTTCAAAACAGAGATGTAGCTTTTTGAGTACTCACAATACGATCACCAAACAACATTCTTTGAATAATCATAAATATAAAAGGGTTGTTTGGTTCCTGGATACTGATTGGTTGACAACAACTCCCACACAATATCATCATGTCCCGCAGCCCAGGCAGGAAATTCATCTCCCTCTGGAAAAAACACCTACACATGATTTTTCAATGTTAGTATTTGGTTTGCAACAGTTGGGGGTTGTATAAACCTATCTGTCTGCCTCTACAACCTGTGCAATAATGTATAAATTGACTAATGCGATCTCTCCCATACCAGCAAAGAAGAGGCAAGCACTGGCTGTCACCAACCAGCTACCAGACCATGGACAGTTCTTACACTCATGTGCCATCAACGGAAATGTAACTTTTAACATCACTAACTAGCTTGGTTAGCTCTGATTGGCCAACCATTATAGTTGTTGCCTATTTTAGGCCGATTAGATATTTATAAAATTATCATTTATTGAGGTTCTTGTCTCTCGTCGTCATTGAATCTCTGCTAGCCAGCGACATAATGATTTGTTTAGCAATGTCGAATGAATAGAATTAAGAATTGTAAGAATTAACGACTAGCACAAAAAATGAGAAAGTAGCTAACGACCAGCCTGTCTGGGTAGCAACATCAGAATGCAAAAACACATTTACTCATTAAAATCATATTTGTCATTAATATTTGTATAAATATGTTGGCAACCGTTTTATAAAAGCCCTCAGGCATTATTGCTTAAATAGTATTTTATCTTTGTGTTTAGAATAACTGTCGGGTCTTTGGTAAATTGGTTGCTAAAACCGTTTTTTCTTCATCACAAAATGTCACACTTCAACGATAAGAATGCAAAGTATTTTGGGTAGAACTGGAAAAACTAAAGCTTAATCTTTATATATTTTCTCGCAACACAGTGGATAAACTCACCACCTCCGTCCATGTTATCCAACTCCTGTGGGCAAGATCCTATTTCTTAGTTTGCCATCTGAAAATGTGTATCTTCCCACTCGCATGGTATACAACGGCTCTATATGAAAAGGTACTGTCATGACGTTGGCCGTGGGTAAGGTTTATGACCCCCCCATAAATACCTTTCTCCCTTCCCTCTCTCTCTCTGACTCTACTGAAGGACTCTTGAACATAGAAAGTCTGGGAACATCAAACAAGTGGGGGGCAAGGAACCATATTTCGGTAATAGAACCAGTTGAAAATATGCGTTGGTACTTAATGAATATGATGTCAGTTCGGTTGTCATCTGAGACATTATGACTAATGACAGAATGACATAAACTGTATCTGGGAAAGTCTACACATTCTAGTTAACAGATTCACATGGAATTGTTGTGCAATTTAAATGTTTAAATATGACACTATTTGTGAAAAGATTAAATGTAATTTTAGCTTCCAAATGAGAGATTTGGGTTTTCATAAAGTTAGAGCTTTGCTCAATCAGTGGCGCGCCCCTGTGAAGAGACATGGGTTATATCCCTCCACTATATAAGCCCTTGACGAAAATGTAACCTTCTGTTCCGAGAACGATAGGACGACGGTCCATACATTGAAAAGGACTAACATGTCAACTACAGAACTAAGCCAACCTCAGTGTGAGCTTTGTTGTGAATGGTATAAACTTTGACCTCTTATTCACTAAAGAAGTGAGACATCCTAGCCGTTGAGTTAGCAACAGCAGCTGTAAACGTGGGCTAGGAAAGGACGGACGACGTATTCAGTCTAACACACAATGACAATACTACAACGAATCCAATTTACCACCAGTGACATTCATCCGAGGATAAGAAGATCTCTGCTGGCCAACACGGCCAGCATCTACGACCAACCTACCAAAGCGACGCTCAGAGTAAATATTTATTGCATTTTCCGTTTTCAAATGGACGGTAATTTAGAATGCATAAGATACTGTATTTACGATAGCAGAGCTTCTCCCTTTGTTCCTCAGTCTTCCCGCTCTTCCACTCAAACCCAACCCCCTTTTCTTTGTGTAACCAGCTGTCGTATCTGTTCCGTCCCCTAGGGCCGTTTTCCTTTGACATAATTTGTAATCAAGGTATGATTAATTCTGTGTATATGTAATTCTGTGTGATTAGTTAGGTATTTAGTAAATAAATAATTTAACCCAATTTTGTATTGCTGATTCAACTTGTTAGCCAGGGTTCATGAAGAATTATACGATGTTCAGATGAGACTGAAATATTGACTGCTATTGATGTAAAATATTACTAGGTCTTTCAGAGTTTATTCCGAAGATAACAGCTCTATAAACACTCTTTCGTGGTGCCCTGACTTTCTAGTTAATTACATTTGCATGATTAGCTCAATCAGGTAATATTAATTACAGAAAAAGGATTTTATAAAATATCATGTCATATCACTTAATCCGGCAGCCAAAGACACGACAGTACTCTGTCTCTGTATGCTTAGTGTTTGATGAAAAGCCCCTTGTACATCACATATCTTATCCATACTAAATACTTAAACAGGGACCACAATGTTCTGTTTCCCTGGAAGTCAAAGAGAATTACGCTCATGGAATTCTGTAGCATATGATACGTAATGCACTAAATCTGCGCCTGAACGCATCTGCTCTACTGAAGAAATAAAGCGCTCCTTGTCTCGTTGTCATCGGGACCCTGCTGATCCCTTTAAGGTCACAGAGATCATTCGCCTGTAGAAAATGGCTTAACACCGACTGCAAATGATCACTGCTAGAGAATGATAAAGCTGATGATCTCTGGTGTTGATTCTCTGGGTGGTTCAGGACGATAAATCTTCCTCACCAAGAAAAACTTTTTCACCTTGTAGTTCTAAGATAACATGAGAAATGATAAAAAGGCCAGGTGGAACTCACCATTTTATAGGACTCCTAGCCTGGGGTCCTGAAAGGGCCACAGATGCCCAATGAATCATACAGCTCCATACATTCTGCAGCCCACTACTCCCCCTCTAAAAGAATGTTGTGGCCTACTGAGGCTGTGTAAATGACGTAGACTTGAGAACCACAGTGGACATGGCTCAGTGCTCCCTATCTGAGGGGAAAAACGAGACTGGCATCGTGTTTCTGATAAATAAGACACGTTCAGAGAGGATGGTAGTTGTTAGAGGCCATGCTCTGGAAGTTCAAAGTGAAGCGCTTCATGGAGTTCTGCAAAGGGTCTGTTGGGAATATCGCCCGCAAAAAAAAAGATATCTCAGTGCCCTTATACCACACATATTGTGATGCATAGATATAAAGCATAGCCTCCAGACACTGGTGAATCTTTCAACTTCACACATACAAGCAGTACAAGTTCTGTAATATATTTAAATATGAAATTCTAGACACATGCTGCTCAGTTGCTATTTTTCCTCCTACTACAAAGAGTCTTTGTAATAACATTACATGCATGAGATGTATACTACACGCATGTGATGGAAGATCATCTTTTTGGTGTATAGCTAATTGTAACAGCCAATTATCCCATGTTGTCATTATACTGGCTCGACAATTTGAGGGTCATATTCCGATTTTCCTGCTGCGTATGGAGAGAGCAAACAAGCGGTGATTTTTTGTTGTTGTGCAGTAGCATGCCAAGTTTTTGATGTGCGTATTTGTTTATGTCTTGGGGAAATATTGTGAGTATGTATATTTTTAATTGGTAGTGGGGGTGGTGGGAGGCAGGCAGGCAGGAAGGCAGGGGAAGCTGGTTTTATTCAGTTTTTCTGCTGTATGCTTGTTGTGCGTGGCTGCTGCTTTTCACTCCAGCTTGCTGTATGTTCACCCTGATATGCACCCTCAGGCAGTGTGCCTTTCATTATTTCTTTTGAAACTTTCATCTGAATTCTCAGAGGGATTAGCCCTCTTGATTCCTGACACAGTCAATGAAAAACAAGCCTCGTACACTGGGAGGCTTACAGTCGGCAAAGCCGTGCTCAACCCTCCCTCCTTGCCTCCCCTGTGCTGTGTGTTGGAGCTGGGATGATTCACACAACGAGTGGATGCTCTTTTTCTCTGCTGTTTCTTTTTTCACGTCAAAACTGGGGTCATCTTCAGATTTCACTGAAATTCGTCAAAGCTTCAGAGCTAGAGGTCAATTCAGTGGAAAATATGAGCCATTTTCCATTTCATATGAAATAAGAATAATTTGTACAAGTCAGGATCTGTTGCATAGCAGGTCCAACCCTCACCCTAGGTTGTTGGTATATGAGTCAACTCTCAATATGAAAATAATGAGGGGTGTTTGAAAGGATGGAATTGATGACGTTGAAGAAATAGATTTGGTGGCACTCACACCAAAATGTGACTAAATTAATGTAAGCCGATTGAATTGATCTTGAGTGAGAATTGAATGCAAGCAATTATCTGGGGGATTTGAATGTGAGTTGTCGGAATCGACCGTTACTTATCCCTTGTGATTAGTATTCAATTCGCATGTAGCTCTGAGCAACACTGTGCAATTGGTCTTTTGAGCACTGCCATGCTCCATTCTTCTTTAATGAGGGGTACCCATACAGGCTGCAGAGCTTGGAGATCTGTATGTGAGATACACTGTTCACTTCATGTCTGAGAATAATAATTAGCCTGTCTTACCTCCGGTGCTCCCAAACCAAGCATGTTCATTAAGAATAGACAGGGCGCTATGATCACCTTCTGCGCCTGCAAGAATAATGTTAAGCCTGTTTATGTGATATTCCCGGGAAAATGTTGCAGTCCAGATTCCTGCTGCTGTACGGAGAGTCGGTGGATTATTAAATAGTGTCTCTGAATCTTTTGGGGTTTTAAATGTTGTGTGTTGTTGACACCCTCCCTCCTCCCAGTTCTCCTTTGTAACTTATCTTTGTCAGCAGTTTTATTACTTTGCAATGCGCTACTAAGCAGGTGGAGTTAATCTATCTCCTTTGCCCTTCAGTTATGGTTTACTGTCCGGGGGACTGGACACAAGTGTCTCCAATAATACCTTAATTAGGCGATGATGGACTGTTCATTTAGTATGCAAAGCTGAAGATCTGCCTCTCCACTGATCGGGGAGTGCCTCTGCAGTGGTACGGCAGGCCAGAGCTAATGACCTCAGCAAGTGGCAGCAATCCATTGCAGCGCTGCAGCGAGGGCACATTAATCTTGCAGGTGATCTGGTTGATGAATGACCCTGGCCCAGAAGCCCTGGCAGATCCCGCCTTAATTATGCTGAGAGAGCCACATCTGGGAGGCACCGGGTCGCACCGCACCGTGGGGACGTCTTGCAGATTCAGGGATGGCTGACTGGCTGGGACTCAGGAGGAGTGGAGCCATCGCAGCACCTTACAGGTTGTTCTCGTCTCACCACAGCATAATGCTGGACGAGGAAGTAGAAGCTCCAAAGTGCCCTGGAAGAGATGAGTGTTTCCTGATGCCACCACTCCAGGGAGGAGATGATGTGTGGGACATGATCCCCAGGTGGAACTTAGCGGAAAGGGCAAATAGAAAGTCATCAATCCCAGACGTCACAATGATAGGTCATTAGGAGCAAAGTGATTTCATAGGGTCTTCTCTCTGAATGTGAGACTCTTTGAAGGAGCTTTTTTTTCTTGTGATGTGGCTTCAAACGGTGCGGTGTGTTTTCATCTGAACATTTCCAGATGAACCTTATTTCTCTGAAAATAACTATAACCATTCCAAAAAAAAGTCCATGTTAAGTGACACATGAAGTGGATCAACAGACCAAATGAGTCTAAAGATCTCTGGCCCATTGTCTTTTTCAACATTCTTCTTGATCCTCTCCTGCTGTTTTACCAATGTGCCAGACCCAGTATTACAGTATTAATACTGTAATACTGTAAACGTATACTTGTGTTTAGGGATGGTATTATGCTACTGTCTCTCAAAGACAGATTGACCATACAGAATGTATTGCAAATTGCCATGAAGTCTGTCAGGCAGAAACAATATGATAAAGTACAACCCATAGCATAGTCCTTAAATGAAGCAAGAGCTGGGATAAAACTTCTGCCCCCCCAAGGACCTGTTGATGTTGGCCCTATGGTGATCCAGTGGGAGAGGCCTAATACAGGTAACTGCCAAAATAAAGGAAACACTTGAGGTATACAAAGTATATTGAAAGCAAATGCTTCACACAGGTGTGGTTCCTGAATTAATTAAGCAATTAAAATCCCATCATGCTTAGGGTCATGTATAAAAATGCTGGACATTATTTTGGCTACCATTGCTATGCCCCCATAGGATGACATGTATAAAATTACCCAGTTGCCCATTAGTTAGGCTACCACGGCTAGAAGAAGTATTAGGCAGAGCGAAACAGGGGAACCCAAGAGCAGACTCGGATGAAACAGGGATGAATTAACCAAAATATTTATTGTTCCACAGTGAGATATGGAGAGCAGATCTGGGGAAGCTTGGATGAGTTGCAGAAAAAACAAATGTGGAGACTGAGGTTGGAGTAGAACAGGGTAAACAGGTCCTGAGGGGAATCCAAGGTAGTGGTGGTGAGAAGAATCTAGAGCAAGGTAGTTGGGTGGTGAGATGTGGAACAGGAGCCAGAGTGGTAACTGCAATGAGAGGATAAACGGTGTCAGGCAGAGTAACAGGATCTTGAATAATAATAAATGGCTAGAATCATGAACTGACTGAGCAGAGATTACGATCTGGCATAGTGGAAGTGGCAGGACTGAGTATTTGTAGAGGTCTTGATTATAGAACGAGTTGCAGCTGGTAGGGATCTGCTCTGACTCCAGCACACCTGTCTCCAACCACACAATCACACAGAGAGGGAGAGAGAGAGTGTGTACAGGGGGAGTAACAGCAGGTCAGGAAGACACAGGATGAACACCAGAGGGCATAGCAGGAGCAGATGTGACAAGAAATCTCAATGACTTTGAAAGAGGGTTCTCAAAGTGTGTGTGTGTGTGTGTGTGTGTGTGTGTGTGCGTGCGTGTCTCAGTCACCAGATCTCAACTCAATTTAACACTTATGAGAGATTCTGGACACTTGTAGAATCTATACCAAGGTGCATTGAAGCTAGTTCTGGCTCTATTAAGACACTTTATGTTGGTGTTTCCTTTATTTTGGCAGTTACATGTACATCTCAATTCTGGTGCTTCGTGAGTATCAGACCGCCTCTGTCCTCCCTCTAGGTTTGGTCTCTTGGTCTTCACTGGTTGCTATATCGAACATACAGTATGACCCATTCTGAGGTTATTGGATTATTTCGCCCAACAAACCCCACTGTGGATAATTTGTCCCTTTTCTTGCAGTCCTAGACAGTGACTTTTTTATCAGGGCAAATTTGTGAAACCTCATTATCTTGTGCGTTTGGAATGAGGATCAATAGAGATTTATCCTTTGTTGTATTTATTACAATGGAATAGAGGAACATACCCATTGTCCATTTTCCAACTGCTTTCCATGTAGGACGTTGCCTTATATTTACACATTTAATTGTTCTGCTGTCTTCCATGGGCTTTTCAAGCACAGAGAGGCCACTCTTATCCGGCCACAACCTTGGAGCCAACTGCTGCATTGCAAACATCCAACAAATTGATTTAATTGCATTCACATACAATAAAGTGGGGATTTAAAAGGTCAGCAAGAAATGATGATCCAAAGCCCAAAGGAGGTTGTTTTAATGGGCCAGCTGAATTTAATTCACATCCATCACTTTTTATCATCTAATTAGTTCACAGAACGGCAGGCTGGTCAACATTATCGATCACATAAAGGCCTGATATCTATCACTTCACCTTCGCTTTGACAGACTCCAGCCATTTTCTAACCATGGGAGTCGTATGTGGCTTCAGCAAAGTGTCCTGAGCATCTCACTGAAGTGACGCTTAGCCAGACAGCATGTCTCTACAGCCCGGTGCGGACATCCTCTTGTGATAGTTTACAATAAATACTTTGTTTACTGACATTAGCTAATTATTTATATCATCGATTGATTTCAATCAAAGAATGACCTTTGGTCTTGGACATGGCTGCTGCCATTGCATTTCTTCTGCGTACTGCATCTGTGACTGTGTGACTATGTGGTGCTTTTGTGGTGCAACACATCAGCTCATTATGTCAGTGTGAGGCTAAAACATGCAGGGAGTTAATTAATGTAAACCACCTGTATCGATGGGAAATGATGTAAATTCCAGTAAGCTCATAATGACTTCAAATAAGGATTTGCCACATCGATGAGTTGAGGTTACGACCCTGTACAGCAAGTATTTTTCTCTAATGAATGCATAGATATCATTTGGTAAGACGGGAACTAAAAATGAACTATTCATTTTGAAATATGGACTCCATTTTATGCCAATTTTGAAGAATGCAATCCAAATGGATTTACTGTAAAAGATATCTCCCTAATCTTAAAACACAGACATTCTGAGACAGACTTCCTCCAGAAAAACAAACACCCAGGAGACAATGAGTCCTGGATATGGTGATCCCCTTAGGCCGGCTCCAACTACCTCCACATTCCACAACCCACACTGTACCAAAGAACTTTAGAACTTTTCATACACATCTCCTGTTGATGCCAATACATGCATTATGCAAAATGGATTATTTAAAGTTAGGTGTTGTCAACCAGGTGTTATATATAATGTTGACTTACATTACCAATCAATAATTATTATACCAACAGTTATTAGAACTTCTAGACAACCAAATGTCTCGTATGTGTGTGGACTGCAGGATCCCTGATACAGTACTTTAATGGCAGTGGATATACAGATGACTGACAATATAAAGGAAACACCATCATAAAGCGTCTCAATAGGGCGTTGGGACACCACAAGCCAGAACCCCTCCTGTCTCAGCCTCCAGTATTTATGCTGCAATAGTTTGTGTCGGGGGGACAGGGTCAGTCTGTTATATCTGGAGTATTCCTCCTGTCTTATCCGGTGTCCTGTGTGAATTTAAGTATTCTTTCTCTCTCTCTCTCTCTCTCTCTCTCTCTCTCTCTCTCTCTCTCTCTCTCTCTCTCTCTCTCTCAGGACCTGAGCCATAGGACCATGCTTCAGAACTACCTGGCCTGATGACTCCCTGATGACTCCCAGTCCACCTGTTTGTGCTGCTGCACCAGTTTCAACTGTTCTGCTTGTGGCTATGGAACACTGACCTGTTCACCGGACGTACTACCTAGTTGCAGACCTGCTGTTTTCAACTCTCTAGAGACAGTAGGTGCGGTAGAGATACTCTGAATGATCGGCTATGAAAAGCCAACTAACATTTACTCCTGAGGTGCTGACCTGTTGTACCCTCTACAACCACTGTGATTATCACAGTTTTTCTCAATTGCTAAGACACTAAAACCCATTGGCTGGACAAATTTCTCAGTTGCCTGGACTAATTTAGCTAATTATGCAGTCTGTTGTCAATACCTTAAACCATTTCACATGGTAAAACACAATTTGCAGATCTCACTTAGACTTTTCAGCAAAACTCTAAACACATTCTCATTCTCAAAACACATTCTGTACTCTAATGCACATGCCATCCATACTAGTAAACACAAGTGGCAACAATCAAATACAAATAGAGAACATATGTCATTGATTGAACACAACTACTCAAAATGGATTTAACCTGTTTCAAATGATGCGACACAACCAAAATAAGCCAGTTCAGAGAGCAAACAGGTTGTTGAAGGTGGGAAGGAGAAAATCTGAGAATGGATACTGTAGTACAGTGCATTGTAGGCTGTATACTGTACAATGGACACATTGTATGGCCCTGAACATTGTGCTTTCCATTTATTACAGTTTTTCTCATTCGCTTTGGTGCGTTTCTTTGATCAAAAGAAATGTGAATTGATGAATCATGCAGGTGAAATTGACCCTCACTCATGAAGGAATGTAAAGTGTTAGTTCAACCAACAATCAACCAGTTGTCTAAATTGCTCAAAGGTGCATCTCATGAAGAATCAATTGGCAAGCATATATAGACAGACCACAACACAGAGTTGCAATTTTCCAATGATGGATGGACCAGGAAACGAACAGGGTCAACAGCCAAGAGGAGGAAGAAGAGGAGCAAGGATGCGTGGTGGAAGGCAAAACAGAGGAAGAGGCAGAAGAGGACATAGGCAAATATCTGATGACATAAGGGCCACTATTGTAGACCATGTTGTCAATCATGGCCTTACAATGGTTGAGGCGGGTCGAAGGGTGCAGCCGAATATTGGGAGATCAACCGTGTCCTCAATAGTTCAAACGTTTCGAATCGAGAACAGGTATGTCCACCAATGTACAGTGCACTGTTACTGTATATAAGCAGTATACTGTATACTTCCTACAATGCTTCATATTACAGTAGTCCACTTGTATTTCACAGAATACAGAAATATACTCTACACAGATACATACTGCACCTTAAATGCACCCACCTGTATGATTTACAGTAAAATGTGT
Organism: Oncorhynchus masou masou; assembly: GCF_036934945.1. Taxonomy (NCBI): domain Eukaryota; kingdom Metazoa; phylum Chordata; class Actinopteri; order Salmoniformes; family Salmonidae; genus Oncorhynchus; species Oncorhynchus masou. The sequence goes on along the minus strand of NC_088225.1, from coordinate 8,407,137 downwards.
GTTCGCATAGTTTTTGTCTATGTGAAAGTGTGCGATGCATCACTGCATTTTTCCCCACATAGGACTGCAAGATTACCTCAAACCAGTGGCAGAGGACGCCTTTTCACACCTCAACAGGAGGAGGCTATTTGCACCATGGTCCGAGCAAACAATGCCATAAGACTCAGGGAAATACAAAGGACCATTATAGAAGACGACGATGTCTTTGAAAACATCCATATGGTTAGCATCTCAACCATCAACAGGGTGCTGCATAGAAACCAGATGAGTATGACACAGCTGTACCGTGTACCATTCCAAAGGAATGAGGACAGAGTTAAGGAGCTACAGGTACAGGTACAGGTAAAACATATATCTATGTAACTACTTTACAGCAACATTTTATAGTGATACATAGTACAGTAAGCATAAACTGCATACATTTCCATTGCTGTGGAAGGAACATGCAATATATGTACATTTTATGTCACTCTTCCTTACCAAAAGAAATTCAACTGTGTCTTCTGGGATATAGCGTATAATGGAGTTGGAATCAAGTGAACCCTTTCACAACTTTGTATACGTGGATGAGGCTGGCTTCAACCTGACCAAATGCAAAAGGCGGGGTCGGAATATCATCGTTCACAGCTACTGTGGATTTGCCAGGCCAACGGGGAGGAAATATCACCATGTGTGCTGCTATTTCGGAGCATGGTGTCCTAACCCATATCCCCCTTATAGGGCCATACAACACCCAGCATCTACTCAACTTTTTAGAGACTCTCTACAGGGCTCTCATCCCTGATGATGAGAGGGGTCTGTTTAGAGATAATTTGCCAAAGTATGTGGTCATTTGTGATAATGTGAGTTTCCATCGATCAAACATCATAAGGCAATGGTTTGTGACCCACCCGATGATGCTCATAGACTTTCTTCCACCTTATTCACCATTCCTTAACCCAATTGAAGAGTTCTTTCAGCATGGAGGTGGAAGGTGTATGATCGTCAGCCACACACACAGATGACCCTGCTGGCTGCAATGGATGCAGCATGTGAGGACATCACAGTAGTCGCCTGCAGAGGATGGATAAGGCATTCCAAAAGATTCTTTCCACGTTGCATTGGAAGGGAAAATATCCGGTGTGATGATGTGGATGAGAATATGTGGGCAGACAGACAGGAACGTCTGAATGTGTAGAGACAGCACAACAGTGCTGCGGGCAAAGTTGTGCCTTAGGGGTGGTTTCCTGTGTTTCTTTCTAACTTTGTTTTTTTTTCCTTTGTGCCCCTTGGGTTGTCCAGTCTCTTTCAATCAATAACCCACATACAGTAATATGTAAATAGTACTGTTGAAATTGATATATGCCATAGAAGTGCAGCCTTGTGCATTTTCAATACAGTAACTGTCATCCAAACTGCAGCCTAAGTTTACATCAGGTAATACTGTCAAAGTACACAGTTACATTGACAACATGCCTAAACATTTTGAAGACCTTGTTCGTGAACAATGACTCAATGACTTATCATTCTGATGACACTGACATGATCATTGGCATGGATATTCACTTTTGAGAGATGTACTAAGGATGTTTAGTGACTGACTAGCTTTAGAAACATATCTATGGTATATTGCAGTTTGTACAAATTGTTCGGAGAAATGCACTTATTATTTTGCACATGTTAGGGATGATGTGAAAAATGCACCAAAGTGACTGAGAAAAACTGTAACAGTGCTGACTGCTCAATAGATTTTGACTGGTTGCAGGTCAATATCAACAAAGAACAAGAATTACAGTATCACAGAGACAAAGGACACGTTTGTGAGATTCAGGATACAGTACTGTAAAAATAGGGGTACAAGGAGGAGGAAGAACAAAACAGAAAATTGCAAAGAGCAAAACAGAGTAGTAATTTCTGATATATTTTGAGCTACTATGATAGAACATGTTTTCGTTTATCAAAGACAATTACGGAAAAATATGAATATTTTTTTAGATAAAAAATTTACTTCTCCCTGAGAATTGTATGTTTTGAACAATGTGTTTTCCATTTTTCGGTGTATTGTTTACTGACTGCTTGAGAGTGTAAATCATTTCTATCACTTTGTTTATGATTTGAGAGCAGTGTTTGACTTTCAACACAGGTAAAACTGTTTTGAGGCGAATGTTTCATTTTGCAAGAGGAGTCAGAAGTTATGTAAATAGTGCTTGAAGATGAGGTTTTGTGTTGAATGTTTTCAGGAAATGGAGCAATTTTCAGAAATGGTGTTTTAGCAATTGAGAAAAACGGTATTATCTGACCCTGCTGGTCATCTATGCACATTTGAACATCTTGGTCATGTTCTGTTATAATCTCCACCTGGCACAGCCAGAAGAGGACTGGCCACCCCTCATAGCCTGGTTCCTCTCTAGGTTTCCTCCTAGGTTTTGACCTTTCTAGGGAGTTTTTCCTAGCCACCGTGCTTCTACACCTGCATTGCTTGCTGTTTGGGGTTTATGCTGGATTTCTGTACAGCACTTTGTGACATCAGCTGATGTAAGAAGGGCTTTATAAATGAATTTGATTGATTGAATGAGAACAGTTTTAATGCTGCACCTTGGCATAGATTTGACACATTTCTGGAACTTTATTGGAGGGACACCATTCTCTCACAATAAATTCCATAATTTGGTGTTTTGTTGAAGACAGTCGAAAACGCTGTCCAAGGTGCTGCTCATACTCATCAAACCATTCAGTGGCCACTCGTACCCTGTGGATGGGGGCATTGTCATCCTACGGGGGCATAGCAATGGTAGCCAAAATAATGGCCAGTCCAGCATTTTTATACATGACCCTAAGCATGATGGGATGTTAATTGCTTAATTAACTCAGGAACCACACCTGTGTGGAAGCACCTGCTTTCAATAGACTTTGTATCCCTCGTTTACTCAAGTGTTTCCATTATTTTTGGCAGTTACCTTTACATAACGATACTATAACAAAACATACTTGTATGCTGAAGTGGCTGTACAGTATGTACCACAGCTGCTAAGAAAAAAAGGAAGGGTGTGATTTATCTTCCTTTCTCTGTGTAAGAGATGTCCTATTGGATTGTTCAGCATTTCCTGTCCTGTGGGAGGCCATGGGTCTAACACAAAAGAGCCATACTTAGATTTTTTTGTTCACTACTCCAGGATTATTGCGTTTTGGCAATAAAATATCTTTAGTCTAACTTTTTTTCCTCCTTGCTCAGTAATTTCAGCCACTGTTTGATTTGCCAAACTGCTGGTTACACGATCTTAGAGATGTGATGGGAAGAGAAATTTGGCCAAATAAGCATATTCTCTCATACTTCCAGATGCTGTAAAATGACACCTGCCATTCTGCTTTGAAAGCAATGAGCCTTCCATTTATTGTTGTCCAGGCATTGCTGTGGCGCAGATATTTCTGATGTGTTTGAGGAGTATGATGAATGAGACTCTATCTAAGGAGACATATCTCAGTGGCTCACAATCTAGAATCCCTTACTTTACCCCCCAAAAGGGCATAAGTCAAATGTGTCAACATTTTTCAATTCAGAGAACAATACTGACTGTCACCTTGTGTAATAAATGTGGTATAGATATGTTCTCCCTTCATAAGTATCTTCAATGCAAAATACCTCAGTAAGGCTACACAGCCTAGTGTCCTTTCCAGCTCACTTACATTGCACTCTCTAGCACTGTCATGTAACCCTCCTTTGTATCAGGCCAGCATGCATGAGAAGCAACAACCTATTTGATATGAATTGGTGGAGTGAAAGGACGATTTTCATCACACATAATTTCCATCGAAAAAAATATTGATCTATTCTTCAACCACCCCTCCTACCTTCTTGTGTAAAATCTCCCAAGATCACGGTTACAATTATTGCAATGTTCCAGAGAACACCAGTAGGGAGCAGCCATGAGCTGCTTGAAGAATACTTATTTAGTAGTAGTTGTAGTAGTAGTAGTAGTCGTAGAATAATAATAATAATTATTATTATTATTATGACGCATTTTATTCAGTAAATAATTTGAGGCAAGTCAGATGTAGCCTACATTAGTTGGGCAAATGATCTTTAAGATTTCTTCTTAAGTGCATACAGGGCACTACTTTTCCCTACTCACCTTTACAGCATAGAAAAGGGAGGAGGAGGAATAATAATCCCGCCTTCCATATGCCATCTCAGTGCTATCTGGCTGTCGTATCTGACGTCTCATTGGGTTTCCTACACTCCGGCACCGATTGCGGAAAGTGGGTGTTCACTTACTGAGCTTGTGGTGCTCCTACTAATATAATAGTGCTTCGGTGCGGGAGAGCTCACACAGTTGATGCGCACATCGTATCTACCAATCAACAGAAGGCATTAGGACAGCAAGCAACATTCCTGGCCACTGAGAGAGCGGAGTCAATTAATATTTATGCAAAGGTTATTCACTTTCTACTTCACAAAGTTAGCAGTGAGAGGTCCAATGTGTGGCAGTTTTTTCACCCTTGTTGGGAAGATCCACCGGATTTGTAATTGGCCGTCAGTGTGTCGGGATGAAGACGTGCTTTGCACACTACTTCAAACACTTTGGCGTTCCCTTTTTTCTTACCAAGACTTCGTCCATCACACTCTGCCCATTTCAAACCAGGCTGCTGGTTTCAAACCAGGCTACTCATTTGGAAGGACGCCAGACCGCAGGCTTTCTCATCTGCAAATTCAGTCCAATAAACGGTGACATTGGCTGTCAGCGTTGGAATAAGAAATCGATAGGCTACTCAAAAAAGGGACGCGATATTCTTTCGGAATTTTAACGATCTATTTCCTGTATCCTTATAACCATGCGAATTGGGGGTATGCTGGAGTGGTTCAACTACTCACATTTTCAAATGGAGCAATGCTGATAGTGACAGATTATTGTTGTTGAGTGTCCATGCAAGTATTGGGGTGGAAACATGTCTGGCCACTTCTTTGAGAGGATCACTGCTATCAGAGATGGCATTTTGGTCCAGCACTTCGGTTTTTACCTCTAAAGTGCCCAGGAAAATTTTATTCATGTTCACCCTCTCCCTTTCTGTCACCTACTTGTTCTATAGCTTGATGAGCTGTTACAACTCGTTACAGTTCCCCTTGCAAGAGAACTACGTGTACCAAGGGAGGCTGGTGACGGAGGAGACAACTTTCGTAACATTAAGGGAGAAACTTTATTCCACTTCACCCCAGGGCTATTTGGACGAGGAGCTGATAGAGGTTACTGCAGCCGCCGAGCAAACGGTTGCAATTTCCACTGTCAAAGATAATGTGGAGACCGAGCAAAGAACATTGGATTGGGTTAGGAATCAAGCGGCTCCGACTAAAACTGCCGCGGTGTATCAATCTCCCGCTCTGGAGAGGGAGCACCAGGAATTCAGCACCACGGACAACGAACTCAGGGTGAACTGCACCTCGGATTATGGGGTGAAAAAATTACCCCAAGCCATTATAATTGGGGTGAAGAAAGGAGGCACCAGGGCTCTGCTCGAAGCTTTGAGGGTCCATCCCGATATCAGAGCCGTTGGGAATGAGCCGCATTTCTTCGACAGGAACTACGAGAAAGGGCTGGATTGGTACAGGTGCGCGCATCCACTCTCACTTAATAACCCGATCTGGTTCAGAGGTCTCATTACCCCACATAACATAAACCATGTGTTGGTAGATAGTCTAGATTTGTTCATATTTCAAATCCATTAGATTACCACTAATAATACGTCGGCCTATACCACTATCAATGTCATTATTCATTATAATAATCCTAATCATAATAAAAATAACAACTGCTTAAAAAATTGCCTACCTATTAGATTGGATATCTGCCAAGTATTTCGGCTTAAAAATGTTTCTAGTCTCGTAAAATATCCCCCATTTGTTTTACATCCAACAATACAAAACAGTTGATCAGTGCTTCTGAAGTACGGTGAACCTAGTTTTACAATAATATACCGTGTTTTATCACAGTATGCATGTATATGAACATAGCATGCAGCAATAGCCAAGCTATTCAGTCGAACAGGTGTTCGTGCGAGTGCATTGGAACAATACTCAGATCCCACCTACAGTTGTGGTATTACCTTTCTGTGGTGTTCAGAACTGCCCCTGTGCAACAGGCCTGGTACTTTAGCAGTGTACTCTGGGTTTGGGATGTGATGTCGAGTTAGTGTTCATACTCTACCACATGTTCTGATAGTGTCACAAAAACAGACAATCTTGTCTCATTTAGACAAAATGTATTTCCATCTGATAATAGCTAGTTTCCAACTATGGAATATTGAGTTTTTTTAGCAAATGCTTTGTAATATCCACCATTTTTCCCCCACCATTGCAGAAAAAAAGTCCCGTAGCTTGATAACAAAATGAAAACATTCTGCGGCTCACCAAGATCCATATCTGATTCAGAATATATTGGAGGAATTGTGAAAAAGTGGTCATTTTAAAGCTATTTAATCTGACACAGAGCTGAAACCAAATGCATGTAGCTAAAGGCCTATTTAAGTCCATCTATCTAAAAGCCATATTGCCAGGCTTTTGCTGTATGACTGCATGGGGGTAGAGAGATCATCATTTTGATCAACTAATCCAGATGTTTTTCTACTGATCCTGAGTGTTGTACCATCCATGTCTTCCCACATGCAATACATTCAAGGTAAAGATTCCCCCAGTCAGGTTCATCACCCAGTCAGGTTCATCACCCAGTCAGGTTCATCACCCAGTCAGGTTTTTTTATTTGTTTTCCAACACTGCACATCTCACTGCCTCCTTTGTGATTTTTTTGTTCCTGTTTATTAAAAGATAAACAATCATGGCATTAAACCACATTCTGTTTGGGGGTTCGTCCGTCCCTCCATTTGACAGTGCCACTCACTCAATAAAGTGCCAGCATCTAGCAAGATGATGGTCTGACCAACCAGGGGAATGCTGGATTTCAAATGGACTCGGTGAGCAGATAATGAAAATGAAGCCAGCCAATAGTACACAGAGTCCCTGACTCCATGCTTGTGCCCAGAGGGATGAGGTGCTGTGCCTGTGAACCCAGTCTAGTACAGTGGCTTGGGGCTTTGGTTATACAAGGAACCATCTGCCTCAACTCATTGCAGTGTGGATGGGAGCTATGCTCTCCTCTGTCCTCAGCTGTTGGCTGTTCATTTAGCCCGTGTTAATGTGAGGCGTTTCGTTACGCTTTCGGTGTCAGGCTCATCAGACGACAAGATGACAGGCTTACATAAATAACACCAAAGTGTGCTTGTGTGTTTTAGTGCCCGTGAGCCAACCAAATCCCTTAAGCACTCTTAACATTTTATTTCCGCGTTTTGTCCTCTGAGAAATGTTAACCTCAGGATGACGTATGCAGAATTTTAAGTATCGGGTAGCGGTGTTTTTTACACCCATGGGGACGATATAGCAATGTGTCTATTCTGTCTGCCAAATTTGAACAGTGTTGTAGTGTGACAAGGGAAAGAAAAGTTACACTCAGAGCTATGTGATCTGCCCACGTCCTGATGCTACAGACAAAGCATGTCAAAAAAAATATACTACATCACGTCTGTGTGCAGGCCTACTGTGTAGGCTGTGTGCCTAATCCTATGACTGAAATCATGATCACAACCATTTAACGTTGGCGTCTGATAATGTCATCACACGCGCTGAATCAATTTAGTTGTGCAGCGGTGGCCAGTTTCATACTTTGCGATGGCTTGGAGAGTTAGACACTGGCAGAGGATGAATGTGGTACCGTTGTAAAAGATTTAAAAGAATCCCGTACAAATGCACAGCCTGAAGAGGTGTGCACTGAGAGAGCTATTCTGTGCTTGCCACAGTTATACGGTGCTCCAGAATCCCGGTACGCATACAGAATTCATCTGGTAGAAAATATCAAGTGAAAACATATTTTTATACCCCATCCGCTGGGCATATATTTCACAGGGAGTAAGTTCATCTTCTTGTTCATGAAATATGATGCAGCACCTCGGTGACATCTGTTTTTACCTGGGTTACACATCTGGTTACACAATGTTTAAAAGGCTTGCCGGGGAGGACCTTATGCCTTGTTAAACTCCTTACCACTTGTGAAGGGAAGCTATAGTCTTTAAACAGCAGGTCATTCTTTCTGTGTGTCGGGTCATAATAGATATACCATCATTAGAAGAATCACGCCGTTGCCTGGAAGCCTTTCTCAGGTTTAAATAGGTGCTGCAAAACAGCAGACGATCCATTGAGCTGGTATTTAGGAACAACTCTATTGCTTGTGATGCAGTTGATTTTCCAGGAAGATTATCTGGGTTGTACTACTATGCTGATCATATTGTGTGAGTTGTCAATGAGATGCATAGCTCTGAAGCGGCTCTGAGGTCTCCGAGCACTTTATCATTGTGTTGAGAGAATGACACTTGGACCTTGTAAGCGATAAAAGCTGAGGCAAAGGGACTGTAAATCTTTTCAGCTGTTTTGTACCTTTGCAAGGCTATGGCCCTGTGTTGCACAAGATGACAAACAATAATGTGAAATTACAGGGGTGCTTATAACGTGCAGAATGTTGTTTTGAATGTGCTCTCCTTCCCCAAGCTATTTCACCTCAGGCGGAGGTCTTGGTTGCTGCCTGCTGTCTTTTATATGAGGTGGCCTTTAAAAAAAGATGCCAAAGAATCGGCCTTGCCATCACCAAGGACTTTCTCTCTTTGTGTGAGTTGTAATGCATTCTGATCAATAGGGACCTACACAGCTCAGAAGCCCACACAGTGCAGGCTCTACGCTCTGCCAAGGCCTTGCAATGAAGTGCTCTCATTCTTTTATCTACTTCTTCATCGAGGCTCTGTTTCCCACTGAATGGTGGAAAAAGCTTAACGAAAGAATTTCCAGTTTGCTGCTTCTTCTTTTTCAGTAAATACGAAATGCTAGTAGTGTAGAGACCATGTCAGAGAACCATGTCTTTGCACTGCTGCAGGCCCGGGGGGACTCTGAGGAGAATAGCATGAATTCCAGACCCAGCTTTATCCGCACCCTTCATTGTAGTAAGACAGGACCCTCTGACAGGAAGTGTGTGTCGGAGACAGCGATCTACTGCTGAGTGTAGCATCAGAGAGTCTAAATCCTGTGTTTATCCCTTGTTTACCCCTGCGCTCCCACCTCAGCATGCTGCTCCACGGCTCAGCTCCCGGAGTCTTGCCACCAGACTAGGGGCCCGTGACTCCAGTCGGCGGGGAGATGGGATGGAGGGAGGTGGGCCTGATCCCTGAGCAGCAGGCTGGATGCCATCCCCTCCATCTTCCAGCTGGGCCTGTGTTGCTGCTCCTGCAGCACCTCCACGTCCTCCGCTCCTCCCCGGCAAGCCGGAATCTGTCTATGCCTGATAAGATGGCGCCAAGGCTCGCAAGGACGCACCTCTGGGTACTTGGATGCCAACGCGGCAGTCGTGGAATTAAACTTTTTAATTAGTAGCATGCCCCAGTGCCTGTCAAGAGAGTGGACCGCTGCAGTCAGTGTTGGTCTCAACATCCCCCCTCCCCTTTTCCACTTGATTAAACTCCCAAGCACCACAGAGCGCAGAGATTCCACCAGTGTCCTCAACAGAAACATATTTATTTCCCATTCCAATAACTTTGACTGGATGCAGACATGGCACAGCGCTATGACACAGACGGTACCTTCCCGCCAGAAAGCCTTTGTGTCATCTCTGTCTGGCTGTTAAACATGAGTTTATGAAGGAGAATAATCAGAACCTTCAGATTGCTGCACCACCAATTACTGTCAGTCTGTATAAATATGGATACTGGATCACACTTAAATAGCCTAATGTAACTCACTCTGTAGCAAGTTCCTACAACTGTGAATGGCAGGTTTGTGTAGCCATTTACTTGTGTATAATCACATGCACGATACAGTTGAAGTCAGAAGTTTACATACACTCATTAAAAGTCCTTTTTCAACCACGCCAAAACTATAGTTTGTTAACAAGAAATTTGTGGAAAGTCGGTTAGGACTACTTTGTGCATGACACAAGTCATTTTTCTAAAAATTGTTTACAGACAGATTATTTCACTTATAATTAATTCACTGTATCACAATTCCAATGGGCCAGAAGTTTACACTAATTTCATTGTGCCTTTAAACAGCTTGGAAAATTCCAGAAAATTATGTCATGGCTTTAGAAGCTTCTAATAGGCTTATTGACATAATTTGAGTCAATTGGAGGTGTACCTGTGGATGTATTTCAAGGCCTACCTTCAAACTCAGTGCTCTTTGCTTGACATCATGGAAAAATCAAAAGAAATCAGCCAAGATCTCAGATCTTGGGAACAATTTCCAAACGACTGAAGGTACCACATCGGTACAAACAATAGTACGCAAGTATAAACACCATGGGACCACGCAGCCGTCATACCGCTCAGGAAGGAGACGCATTCTGTCTCCTAGAGATGAACGTACTTTGGTGTGAAAAGTGCAAAATCAATCCCAGAACAATAGCAAAGGACCTTGTGAAGATGCTGGAGGAAACAAGTACAAAAGTATCTATATCCACAGTAAAATGAGTCCTATACTAACCTGAAAGGCTGCTCAGCAAGGAAGAAGCCACTGTTCCAAAACCACCATGAAAAAGCCAGACTAGGGTTTGTAACTGCACATGGGGACAAAGATTGTACTTTTTGGAGAAATATACTCTGGTCTGATGAAACAAAAATAGAACTGTTCGACCATAATGACCATCGTTATGTTTGGAGGAGAATGGGGGAGGCTTGCAAGCCGAAGAACACCATCCCAACCGTGAAGCACGGGGGTGGCAGCATCATGTTGTGGGGGTGCTTTGCCGCAGGAGGGACTGGTGCACTTCACAAAATCGATGGCATCATGAGGTAGGAAAATGACGTGGATAAATTGAAGCAACATCTCAAGACATCAGTCTGGAAGTTAAAGCTTGGTCACAAAGGGGTCTTCCAAATAGACAATGACCCAAAGCATACTTCCAAAGTTGTGGCAAAATGGCTTAAGGACAGCAAAGACCTCAATCCTATTGAAAATGTGTGGGCAGAACTGAAAAAGCCTGTGTGAGCAAGGAGGCCTCCAAACCTGACTCAGTTACACCAGCTCTGTCAGGAGGAATGGGACAAAATTCACCCAACTTATTGTGGGAAGCTTGTGGAAGGCTACGCAAAACGTTTTTACCAAATTTAAACAATTTTAAGGCAATGCTACCAAGTACTATTTGAATGTATGTAAACTTCTGACCCACTGGGAATATGATGAAAGAAATAAAAGCTGAAATAAATAATTCTCTCAACTATTATTCTGACATTTCACATTCTTAAAATAAAGTGGTGATCCTAACTGACCTAAGACAGGCCATTTTTACTAGGATTAAATGTCAGGAATTGTGAAAAACTGAGTTTAAATGTATTTGGCTAAGGTGTATGTAAACTTCCGACTTCAACTGTACCTGAGGTGTGAGCTAGGTAGCTAGCTAGCTAAATGTCTACTAGCTAGATATTTAGGTATGTATAGCTATCTAATGTGTATGTCTTTACAGCGGAACTGTGGGAACAATTCACAACACTTTATCTTTCCAGTTAAACAATATCAGCAGGTATTATCAAAATAAATTTAGTCATGAACACCATCCACACAGTATTGCACTGCCTGAGATTTTTTTTTTTTTGCAATGGAATCAGTGTTTTCTGTTGGGAGAATGTGGATTCAATTTGTTTTGTGTTACTCTAGGGTCAGCCTTGGGGGGTTATCTGGGTCTATTTCTATTGTGACACTAGAATTATGAAAGAAGTAATACTGCTGCATTCTTTGTGGCTTAGAGAGAGGACAAATCACTCTGGCAGTGGGTTAGTGCAGACATTTTCATTCTACCCCAGCTTCTTCTTGCTATTCACATGCAATACCTTACCCTCTCTCTTTGACATTCATTTCCTATTCCGTGTCATGGACAAAGCTACACCCAAACACCTAAAGTGATCATTCTCCAATTCCAGTAAAGTTGACTTTACTTGAGCTTAGAATTTAATTTGCTGATTCAATTTCCCAACACAATCAATTGGCATTGGGGCATGGTCGCCATCAAGACTCGGCCTCCCTTTAGGTTTGTGTCTGTCAAAATAGAACTGGATGGAATTCTTCCTTGCGTTCTTTTCCATTCCATCGCCAATGGGAAAACAGGGAATTCTTAGACCCCTATTTCAGTTCCATGTCATAGATGGATTGCCTGAAAATGACAGCCCCAGTCTCGCCTGTTAAATGATTTATTTTGGACCAAAAATAAAGTATAAGCACAAGTCATTTTAAGCTTGAAAGGATTCCTATCTCCCAGGGATTATTTACTTGCCGCAGAATTGCCGTGATGTGCTTCTAGTCAGAAGGAACAATGATTCCATTCAGCAAGAATGCTGCTTTACAGCCATCTTTAAATCTTCCTGAATAAGACTTCCTTTTGGGACAAATGGGCATGTCAATCATACTGGGCAAGATTCCAATTTTCCTTTCGCCTCTCCTAGAGCACTTGGTGCTGTGCATACATGCCCCTTATCGGTTGTGAGTGATGCAGTCTCATGACACAAACCCAAAAACAAGCTGATGCATTGGTTCAGTAGGAGCAGGGTTCTCTCTGACAGGGCTGGCCATGGAGCCAAGACGTCACGCAAGGGCTGTTGGGAGCATGTTTCAAATATGTGGCCGTGACCTGACATGTACTCCAGGAGTGTGTTAAGCTGAGGGATGTGGGGAGAGTGGAAATCATAACTTCTCCCTCCATGCTCCACCAGTAGCATTATTCCGCCTGCATGCCCATGACATGTTACACACAGAGCTTATTCATAGGAAATACAGCAGCTTGGCCGTATCAAGATGTAGGAATTACCTTGAGATATAGTCTGGGATGACATGGAAAGCAATTGTCATTTCTTTTCAAGGACTTGCCAAAGAACAGAGCAGAATGAAAAGGCAGTTCTAGCTATAGAAACATACAGGTGTCCTGTGAGCCCACATGCACCTCGCGCCACTGACGCCATCCACAGCTCACAACAATCTTGACAGGCTTAATTCAATTATGGCAGTGCGATGTGCTGAGACTCCGGAGGTGTGAGCTAATTCCTCTGTTTACACCCCTGAGTCACTGTCACAAACAAAGACAACACATTCATTGGCTTCCAGGAGCTTGTTTGCTGCGATTGCCCCATTGCCTTTGAAGTTTCTCATCGCTTTATGTTGTTTATTTATTCATGCTCTTTCTTTGCCTGAAATCACCATGGGGTATTCCGCTAGAATATTTTAGCACAGTGTGAAACAATGAAGGAGCTGAGTATTAGACGTGTAAACTACGCACAACACAGTCCTTACATTGAGATGGTATTCTGATTCAGAGGGGATGGGTTAAATGGGGAAGACACATTTCAGTTGAATGCATTCAGTTGTACAACTGACTAGGTATCCCCCTTTCCCTTTCCATGTTGATTGGGACTTTCAAGTAGAAGATCTTCATTGGAAGTTGTGTTTATAGAAACCCCTTTATAAGTATTTAGGTTTTTGAGTTTCAACCATCTGTATCAAGAACACTTTATTAATCAGCTCCACCATGATAATGCTGTCCTCTATTCTCAGTATAGGCTGGTGAAAGTGATTTTAATATAGAGGCTGTGGCATTGTGCCAAGCTCCTTTGAGACTTGGTCTAAGCTGATGAAATGCAAAAGGTGCTTTTAGGGATTATGCTAATTACTAATTGGTGTATAAGAAGGTGATTGTTTTTCCTGGATAATTTGGATTATTGGGATTAGAGATTTAGTTGCAAGTTAACGTGCTCTTCCTGTTTTAATGGGGCCATTAGCTCCTCCCAACCATGTGAAGCCAACTCTTAGCTAATGTGGCTGAGAGTTTTTCTTTATGCCTGTAACATGCTCAGCCACACACGTGTGCAGGGCAACACACGAGGAAATGTGTTTCATTGAAATCACGTTTAAAGATGCTTGTGTGTTTAAAAGAAAAGTTACATATCCCATAATCCTCTATGTATGGGGGTACAAAGGGGTACACAGTCAGACATCACAGGTACAATCACGTTTCCCCATGGTCTTGATTTTCTGTTGAATGTCAGGATTTAGCTTTGTATTTAGCTTTGTATCGTTCCAAAAAAAGATAGATGCCAAACTGTAGTTACAGTATATTTTCATTTTATTTTTTTATTTCACCTTTATTTAACCGGGTAGGCTAGTTGAGAACAAGTTCTCATTTGCAACTGCGACCTGGCCAAGATAAAGCATAGCAGTGTGAACAGACAACACAGAGAGTAAACAATTAACAAGTCAATAACACAGTAGACAAAAAGAGAGTCTATATGCATTGTGTGCAAAAGGCATGAGGAGGTAGGCAAATAATTACAATTTTGCAGATTAACACTGGAGTGATAAATGATCAGATGGTCATGTACAGGTAGAGATATTGGTGTGCAAAAGAGCAGAAAAGTAAATAAATAAAAACAGTATGGGGATGAGGTAGGTAAAATTGGGTGGGCTATTTACCGATAGACTATGTACAGCTTCAGCGATCGGTTAGCTATTCACAAGATATGTTTCAGAGCAGGAAGAAAAGATAGGAGTGAAAACATGCCAACCCATACCCAGGGCTATAGCAGGATTAGACTCTCTTTTTGTCTGAGGTTTTTCTTTAGATATGTGAGCTACACTTGGTTATTCATCCCGTTCATTTTCAGTATGCCTGGTATGACTCTACTCACGGTCTCCTTCCACTCCCATCGACCTCCAGTTTGTTTCACATCTGCATGACTCGAGGAGGGAGAATGTTAAGTATGAATAGATTTTTAAATAAGCATACATTTACCTTCAGACACCTGCGAACATATTGGGCTCGTCCTGTATTGCAAAACAGGCTATTTTAATTGATCTTTGTGATGAACATTGAGGACAGACCACCCTGTCTTTGCAGTCAAGGTGACTTTGGCATCACAATCCTATACCGAGTCCCTTGTTTTTTTTCATGATGGGACAACTTACCATGAAAGCGCATCTGGGCAGAGGTGAGAAGGTAACAGTGCTGTAACTAATGGGTTTATTTAATTTAATTTACTGCCTGTGGCCCCCAGGTCATTGGAGGCATGCTGGCCACAGTGAGATTTGAGGTTGCAGTGGGAAAGAAAGAAAGATTAACCCTCTTTTCAAAAGGGCAAATTTCACTCATGTCATGCTGGATTTTCTTGCCGAGATAGCAGGCCAGTATAAATCTGCAGAACTAAATGAATACAGGTTTGCGGTGAAATGGGCCTCTCAAGCTTATTTCGTACAAACCACCTAATCAACGTCACGCTGGGGCCATGCTCGCTGGGCTGGGGAATCGGTCATAAATGAAAGCTTTGTCAACATGTCCTCAGATGGATGCAAGGGAGCATTTGCAATAACAATTGCTTCTTGATTCGAAACGTTGACGTGCCAACGGAAGGTTAATTGGGCATATCTAACGCGATTGAAGTTTATTTGGGGGGATAGTTGTGAGGGTTATTATTTTCCTAATGATTAAAGGTATATAATTCTGTAGAACAGCATGGTAGGGTTGTTGCTGTCATCACTAACACCGGCTTTTAGCTAAATATTATCTTTGATGCCATTGTTGTAGTCACGTCTCTCCGTATATATTTCTGGCCACATTGTCTCCAATTAACAGTCTCACAATTTTCTGATGCAATCAGTGGAATATAAATGAAGCAATCCCAGCAGCCTCTGGCTCTGCGTCGTCTCAGCCTTACGCTGAATCACTCGCTGTTAGATCTGTGCTGTAATAAACCCACTTTTTACAGGGCTAAACACGTACTCACTGCACCTTGGGTAAACTCAACAAACGCTTCAGGGTTTCAAAATTAATGTTGCATAATAATTAGTTAACCAACAGTGCGATGCAAGAGGAAGGAATTTACACCTTGTGTTTAATAACAGATAGTTAAATTTGTCTTGCTACTAATGTTACATGTGTTTCTTCATGCTATTTAATAGTTGGGACTCACTTAGCTGGCTCCTTCCCTCCACACAGATGGATCTGCACAAACACACCCATTTGATGTTTTTCCTTTCAGTAGATTTTTGGTTTGTGGTGGCAAGACAGTGTAAAACACTGAAAACTGCCTACAAAACACTGGTGGTTGCTCATGGCGGAATCCGATCAAAACAAAGACGCTGTGATTGGTTAGTTCACTCAGCCAGCCATTGGCTGCTTGATGGGTTGATCTGCATTCTAGCGGATGTTATCGAAGTACATTTTTTAGGCATTTTCTCTTATAGGGTACTCCAGGTGTAATATGATCACTCTCCTTCTCGCCTGTCTGTTGGGCTAACCCAATTCTAAAGCTGTGAGAGGGGTGTGTGTTGTTGTGCGTTCGAGACGAGTGAATGTCCAAAGTCAAACCAAAAAGGCAAAAGACATCTCACGGTACCACCCATAGATGAAGAGACTTACACTCTTAAAAGCCGAGTGCAGTCAAACGTGTGATTTTTACAGTGTTTTATATACACTGCTCAAAAAAAATCAAGGGAACACTTAAGCAACACAATGTAACTCCAAGTCAATCACACTTCTGTGAAATCAAACTGTCCACTTAGGAAGCAACACTGATTGACAATAAATTTCACATGCGAATGGAATAGACAACAGGTGGAAATTATAGGCAATTAGCAAGACACCCCCAATAAAGGAGTGGTTCTGCAGGTGGTAACCACAGGCCACTTTTCAGTTCCTATGCTTCCTGGCTGATGTTTTGGTCACTTTTGTATGCTGGCGGTGCTTTCACTCTAGTGGTAGCATGAGACGGAGTCTACAACCCACACAAGTGGCTCAGGTAGTACAGCTCATCCAGGATGGCACATCAATGCGAGCTGTGGCAAGAAGGTTTGCTGTGTCTGTCAGCGTAGTGTCCAGAGCATGGAGGCGCTACCAGGAAACAGGCCAGTACATCAAGAGACGTGGAGGAGGCCGTCGGAGGGCAACAACCCAGCAGCAGGACCGCTACCTCCGCCTTTGTGCAAGGAGGAGCAGGAGGAGCACTGCCAGAGCCCTGCATAATGACCTCTAGCAGGCCACAAATGTGCATGTGTCTGCTCAAACGGTCAAAAACAGACTCCATGAGAGTGGTATGAGGGCCCGACATCCACAGGTGGGGGTTGTGCTTACAGCCCAACACCGTGCAGGACGTTTGGCATTTGCCAGAGAACACCAAGATTGGCAAATTCGCCACTGGCACCCTGTGCTCTTCACAGATGAAAGCAGGTTCACACTGAGCACATGTGACAGACGTGACAGAGTCTGGAGACGCAGTGGAGAACGTTCTGCTGCCTGCAACATCCTCCAGCGTGACTGGTGTTGGCGGTGGATCAGTCATGGTGTGGGGTGGCATTTCTTTGGGGGGCCGCACAGCCCTCCATGTGCTCGCCAGAGGTAGCCTGACTGCCATTAGGTACCGAGATGAGATCCTCAGACCCCTTGTGAGACCTTATACTGGTGCGGTTGGCCCTGGGTTTCTCCTAATTCAAGACAATGCTAGACCTCATGTGGCTGGAGTGTGTCAGCAGTTCCTGCAAGAGGAAGGCATTGATGCTATGGACTGGCCCGCCCGTTCCCCAAACCTGAATCCAATTGAGCACATCTGGGACATCATGTCTCACTCCATCCACCAACGCCACGTTGCACCACAGACTGTCCAGCAGTTGGCGGATGCTTTAGTCCAGGTCTGGGGGGAGATCCCTCAGGAGACCATCCGCCACCTCATCAGGAGCATGCCCAGGCGTTGTAGGGAGGTCATACAGGCACGTGGAGGCCACACACACTACTGAGCCTCATTTTGGCTTGTTTTCAGGACATTACATCAAAGTTGGATCAGCATGTAGTGTGGTTTTCCACTTTAATTTTGAGTGTGACTCCAAATCCAGACCTCCATGGATTGATACATTTGATTTCCATTGATAATATTTGTGTGATTTTGTTGTCAGCACATTCAACTATGTAAAGAAAAAAGTATTTCATAAGAATATTTCATTCATTCAGATCTAGGATGTGTTATTTTAGTGTTCCCTTTATTTTTTTGAGCAGTGTATATTACCACACTATGAGTGACTTAAATAAAGAAAGATTTGTCTTAAAATTATAACTGATTATTTTCCCTTTCATGCGATATATACAGTGGTTTGCATCATCTCTTGTTTTGTAGCTTTTTTTTGTGCGCTTTCCTATAAATATGGGGAAGCGGAAAATGTCTTTGTAGATCTCATTAGATGTTCCATGAATTTTTCCATACAGTATGGCATTTGGATCAACTTAAATGATAACTGCATTTGTTCCCCAATTGTCTTCATTCTACTACGTTCTAGTTATCCGTATTCAAGTGTTTCATCATCAGTGCATGATGGGAATTTTTTAGTTTGTAGTTTTAACGTAACTGCTCCGTTGGACTACAGCTCTCACCGGGAGCCTTCACACTCAGATTAGCCGCACCGTGTTTCTAAATTGTTCTGACAGGTGATTTGCCCATTGTCTTTTGATGAGTTGTTCACATTCTGATATAGCAAAGTTTCTGTGCATAAAAATTCCACCGTAAATGTGATTCACAATTGAATGTCTTTGCTTGACTGAGTGCACCAGTTTATTTGTAAATGTCTCAACTTTTTTGGTATAATCGCCTTAGGCATGGTTGAAATACTGGATGCTGCTTCTTGCTCCCAAACCAGTTCACTCAGGCCACCATCAGACTGCAGCTGAAGTGTAGGCTGAGTTTAGGTTATTGTAGTGTAAGTCAAAATGATCTGTCCCCCGTATCCTCACGAGTTTGAACAGGAAAAGAGAAGGTAGGTAATGTAACGTTTTCATATTGAACAGCGTCTTTATTAAGGCAAAATTCTAAAACTAGCCCTAGTAATACAGGACTATGGTAATGAATATCAGTGAAAAACAGTATAGTGTTCAGACAAACCTTGACATTGAAAGGGCATGCCCCCCCCAACTCAAATAAATGGTGCCCCACAGAGCCAGACATGGCCCTGGCATTCCCCACATTTTAGTTCCTTTTGTTTCACGAGTCAAGGGCCATTTTCTATCAGACTTGTCCATTATCTGAGTCTGAAAGACACAGCAAGGTCCACCACATGGTCTGTCAATTTGTGAACCTCACCAGAGCAGTCCTGGTGTGATAATGAATGTAATTTCTTTTCTCCTATGGCACAGACCCAATTATTTAAAATGCAGTCAGGCCTGTGGACCTGTGCATGTGGCGAAGTGTAAGATACACCAAATAGTCATCTTCACCCACTCCTAGATGAAAATAATTGTCAATGATAATGTATTTCTTTATTATAAGGAAAGTAAATGTTTTAATACAGAAACATGTTCCAATAGGGCTTCAATAGGGACAGGAATCTTTCCTAATAATGTCACGTGGCTAGGAAAACTCCTGGCCCCAGCATCAACCATGCATTTCTTAACATTCTACAATGCTGCCCGCTGTGCTGGTTCATCTATTTGGCTTGCACCCGACCAGAACTGACAACCCACTGGATTGACTGACTGTCACCAAGGCACCCCCTATAAAACCGTATCAGCCCAACCTGAGGTTGTGATCCCAGCCTCGTGTTGTGTCTGGCTAGGGCATGTTTGTTTTGGAGAGAGCACTCTGCCTTCCTTGGCTGTCCTCTTTATTGCAGCGGCCCCTAATAGCTTGATTTAATGCACTCTCAGAGGTCAGATATTGCGCTGGCAGCCACAGACCACTTCCTTCCTCACTGCCCCATTAATAGCAGCAAACAAATCAGAGATGCACTGTAAATTCTCTCCCTGGCATATTGGAGCTGTTTGGATGGGAGACGTGGACAGATTTATTATGGGGAAGAAGGATATCTCTAGAAAAGACTAGCCAGGTTTTTTTCCCCCTCTCTCTCCAAGACATGGGCTGTGTGAACACTAATTAAATGTATTATTCCCAGTAGGATAGCTTCGCTAGTGTTCCGTCACATATCCTCTGATCCTTATGGTATGTCTGTGCAAGATGCGTACTGTATGTAGAGTCATGTGCAGGGTCACACATCAACTTCTTCAGTGACCTCATAAAGACTTGTAGTAAAGGCTGTTTATCCTGACCTGCTTTTCACAGGACTACTTTCCCCAAAGAAGAAGCTCGCTCTCAAGTGGTTTCGTTCGTCAGTGAGGTTCGATAATTGTGCCTTGTAAAAAGACCAGATGTGTACAGTGACAGTCAGAAGCATATCAGTCCAGAATCTTTGACATTGTGCATCTCGGCTTTGTAAAGTCATGTGTTGTGTTTTCATGGACTATCACCTAAATATTCACTACCTGTCAAAAGTTTTAGAACACCTACTCATTCAAGGGTTTTTCTTTATTTATACTATTTTCTACATTGTGGAATAACAGTGAAGACATCAAAACTATGAAATAACACATATGGAATCATGTAAACTGCCCCTTTTTCAGGACCATGTCTTTCAAAGGTAATTCGTAAAAATCTAAATAACTTCACAGATCTTCATTGTAAAGGGTTTAAAGCCTGTTTCCCATGCTTGTTCAATGAACCATAAACAATTAATGAACATGCACCTGTGGAACAGTCTTTAAGTAGGCAATTGTCACAGTTATGAAAACTTTGGACACTAAAGAGGCCTTTCTACTGACTCTGAAAAACACAAAAAGAAAGATGCCCGGGGTCCCTGCCCATCTGCGTGAACCTGCCTCAGGCATGCTGCAATGAGGCATGAAGACTGCAGATGTGGCCAGGACAATAAATTGCAATGTCCGTACTGTGAGACGCCTAAGACAGCGCTACAGGGAGACAGGACAGACAGCTGATCGTCCTTGCAGTGACAGACCATGTGTAACAACACCTGCACAGGATCGGTACATCCGAACATCACACCTGTGGGACAGGTATAGGATGGCAACAACAACTGCCCGAGTTACACCAGGAACGCACAATCCCTCCATCAGTGCTCAGAGTGTCCGCAATAGGCTGAGAGAGGCTGGACTGAAGGCTTATAGGCCTGTTGTAAGGCAGGTCCTCAGCAGACATCACCGGTAACAACGTCGCCTATGGGCACAAACCCACCGTCGCTGGACCAGACAGGACTGGAAAAAAGTGCTCTTCACTGACGAGTCGCAGTTTTGTCTCACCGGGGGTGATGGTCAGATTTGCGTTTATCGTTGAAGGAATGAGTATTACACCAAGGCCTGTATTCTGGAGCGGGATCAATTTGGAGGTGGAGGGTCCGTCATGATCTGGGGCGATGTGTCACAGCATCATTGGACTGAGCTTGTTGTCATTGCAGGCAATCTCAATGCTGTGCATTACTGGGAAGACACCCTCCTCCCTCATGTGGTACCCTTCCTGCAGGCTCATCCTGACATGACTCTCCAGCATGACAATGCCACCAGCCATACTGCTTGTTCTGGGCGGGATTTCCTGCAAGACAGGAATGTCAATGTTCTGCCATGGCCAGCGAAGAGCCCGGATCTCAATCCCATTGAGCACGCCTGGGACCTGTTGGATTGGAGGGTGAGTGCTAGGGCCATTCCCCCCAGAAATGGCTGGGAACTTGCAGGTGCCTTGGTGGAAGAGTGGGGTAACATCTAACAGCCTGAACTGACAAATCTGGTGCAGTCCATGAGGAGGAGATGCACTGCAGTACTTAATGCAGCTGGTGGCCACACCAGATACTGACTGTTGTTTTTGATTTTGATCCCCCCTCTGTTCAGGGACACATTATTCCATTTCTGCTAGTCACATGTCTGTGGAACTTGTTCAGTTTTTCAGTTTATGTCTCAGTTGTTGTTGAATCTGGTTATGTTCATACAAATATTTACACGTCAAGTTTGCTGAAAATAAACGCAGTTGACAGTGTGAGAACGTTTCTTTTTTTGCTGAGTTTAGTAGCCCAAAAATTATTAAACAAATAAAAATATATTTGAGATTTGAGATAATTCAAATAGCCACCGTTTCCCTTGATGACACCTTTGCACACTATTGGCATTCTCTTAACCAGCATTATGAGGTAGTCACCTGGAATGCATTTAAATTAACAGGTGTGCCTTCTTAAGTTAAGTTGTACGTTTGAACCAGTCAGTTGTTGTGACAAGGTAGGGGTGGTATACAGACGATAGCCTATTTGGTAAAAGACCAAGTCCATATTAGGCAAGATTAGCTCAAATAAGCAAAGAGAAACAACAGTTCATCTTTACTTTAAGACATCAAGGTCAGTCAAGAACTTTGAAAGTTTCTTTAAGTGCAGTCACAAAAACCATCAACCGTTATGGTGAAACTGGCTCTCATGAGGACCGCCACAGGAATGGAAGACCCACAGTTACCTCTGCAGCAGAGGATAAGTTCATTAGAGTTGTCAGCCCAAATAAATGCTTCACAGAGTTCAATTATCAGACACATCTCAACATCGACTGTTCAGAGGAGTCTGTGTGAATCAGGCCTTCATGGTCAAATTGCTGCAAAGACACCACTACTAAAGGACACCAATAAGAAGAAGAGACTTGATTGGGCCATTAAACATGAGCAATGGACAATATACCAGTGGAAAGCCCAAATTAGACATTTTTGGTTCCAACCACTGTGTCTTTGTGAGATGTAGTGTGGATGAATGGATGATCTCCGCATGTGTATTTCGCACCGTAAAGCATGGAGGAGGAGGTGTGATGGTGTGGGGGTGTTTTGCTGGTGACATTCAGTGATTTATTTAGAATTTAAGGCACACTTAACCAGCATGGCTACCACAACATTCTGCAGCAATACGCTATCCCATCTGGTTTGCCCTTAGTTGGACTATCATTTGTTTTTCAACAGGACAATAACCCAACACACCTCCAGGCTGTGTAATAGCTATTTTCCGTAGAAGGAGAGTGATGGAGTGCTGCATCAAATGACCTGGCCTCCACAATACTCCGACCTCAACCAAATTGAGATGGTTTGAAATGAGTCGGACCGCAGAGGGAATGAAAAGCAGCCAACAAGTGCTCAGCATATGTGGGAACTCCTTCAAAACGGTTGTAAAAGCATTCCAGGTGAAGCTGGTTGAGAGAATGCCAAGAGTGTGCAAAGCTGTCATGAAGGCAAAGGGTGGCTACTTTGAAGAATCTAAAATATATTTTGATTTGTTTAACACTTTTTTTGTTACTACATACAGTGCCTTGCGAAAGTATTCGGCCCCCTTGAACTTTGCGACCTTTTGCCACATTTCAGGCTTCAAACATAAAGATATAAAACTGTATTTTTTTGTGAAGAATCAACAACAAGTGGGACACAATCATGAAGTGGAACGACATTTATTGGATATTTCAAACTTTTTTAACAAATCAAAAACTGAAAAATTGGGCGTGCAAAATTATTCAGCCCCCTTTTGCTGCGATTACAGCTGTAAGTCGCTTGGGGTATGTCTCTATCAGTTTTGCACATCGAGAGACTGAAATTTTTTCCCATTCCTCCTTGCAAAACAGCTCGAGCTCAGTGAGGTTGGATGGAGAGCATTTGTGAACAGCAGTTTTCAGTTCTTTCCACAGATTCGATTGGATTCAGGTCTGGACTTTGACTTGGCCATTCTAACACCTGGATATGTTTATTTTTTTAACCATTCCATTGTAGATTTTGCCATATGGGTTATTGTCCTGATTTTGCCATAATTCCATATGTGTTATTTCATTGTTTTGATGTCATCACTATTATTCTACAATGTAGAAAATAGTAAAGTAAAGAAAAACCCTCGAATGCGTAGGTGTTCTGAAACTTTATACCGGTAGTGTATACCCGATATGAAGCCGTAAATTGGAATAACCCTTTCTCAGACAGCCCTTTCCTTCCAATCACATCTCGGCTTTGCAGCGGTATGATGAAATATTTCCTTTCATCAAATGATGCGTATTTGGTCAGACAGGATAATTATTATTCTTGTCAGCATGTGTTTATCTTGATGTAGCCCTCAATAATCAACAAGATCCAACAAGCACATTTCATTCAGGTGCCACTGGAGTCAAAGCCCTTGAATTTCTAAGAAGCACTGCACAACATCATTTTCAACAATAGTGGTAAAATGAGTTCCTTACACAATGTTAAACATTTAACTTGTATTTCACACTGTAAATATAGCACAAGGGTGTATACAGTGGGGCAAAAAAAGTATTTAGTCAGCCACCAATTGTGCAAGATCTCCCACTTAAAAGATGAGAGAGGCCTGTAAGGTATACTTCAACTATGACAGACAAAATGAGAAAAAAATCCAGAAAATCACATTGTAGGATTTTTAATGAATTTATTTGCAAATTATGGTGGAAAATAAGTATTTGGTCAATAACAAAAGTTTATCTCAATACTTTGTTATATACCCTTTGTCGGCAATGACAGAGGTCAAACGTTTTCTGTAAGTCTTCAAAAGGTTTTCACACACTGTTGCTGGTATTTTGGCTCATTCCTCCATGCAGATCTCCTCTAGAGCAGTTGCTGGGCAACACGGACGTTCAACTCCCTCCAAAGATTTTCTATGGGGTTGAGATCTGGAGACTGGCTAGGCAACCCAGGACCTTGAAATTATTCTTACGAAGCCACTCCTTTATTGCCTGGGCGGTGTGTTTGGGATCATTGTCATGCTGAAAGACCCAGCCATTTTTAATCTTCAATGCCCTCGCTGATGGAAGGAGGTTTTCACTCAAAATCTCACGATACATGGCCCCATTCATTCTTACCTTTACACGGATCAGTCGTCCTGGTCCCTTTGCAGAAAACAGCCCCAAAGCATGATGTTTCCACCCCCATGCTTCACAGTAGGTATGGTGTTCTTTAGATGCAACTCAGCATTCTTTGTCCTCCAAACACGACGAGTTGAGTTTTTACCAAAAAGTTATATTTTGATTTCATCTGACAATATGACATTCTCCCAATCTTCTTCTGGATCATCTAAATTATCTCTAGCAAACTTCAGATGGGCCTGGACATGTACTGGCTTAAGCAGGGGGACACGTCTGGCACTGCGGGATTTGAGTCCCTGGCGGCGTAGTGTGTTACTGATGGTAGGCTTTGTTACTTTGGTCCCAGCTCTCTGCAGGCCATTCACTAGGTCCCCCCGTGTGGTTCTGGGATTTTTGCTCACCGTTCTTTTGATCATTTTGACCCCATGGGGTGAGATCTTGCGTGGAGCCCCAGATCGAGGGAGATGTATGTCTTGTATGTCTTCCATTGCCTAATAATTGCTCCCACAGTCAAACCAAGCTGCTTCTTCAAACCAAGCTGCTTACCTATTGCAGATTCAGTCTTCCCAGCCTGGTGCAGGTCTACAATTTTGTTTCTGGTGTCCTTTGACAGCTCTTTGGTCTTGGCCATAGTGAAGTTTGGAGTGTGACTGTTTGAGGTTGTGGACAGGTGTCTTTTATACTGATAACAAGTTCAAACAGGTGCCATTAATATAGGCAACGAGTGGAGGACAGAGGAGCCTCTTAAAGAAGAAGTTACAGGTCTGTGAGAGACAGAAATCTTGCTTGAAAATTCCAGGCCTCTCTCATCTTTTTTAAGTGGGAGAACTTGCACAATTGGTGGCTGACTAAATACTTTTTTGTCCCACTGTATATCAGAGCCTTCATTGTTCAATATTTTTATTGTCATGACTACATTTGAGAATCATCGACTATGTTTCCTAGGATAAATGGAACAAAGTCAAACATGTGGTTTCCATATATTTGATACCATTCCATTTATTCCATTCCAGTCATTTTTTAAATTTATTCATTATTTTACCAGGTAAGTTGACTGAGAACATGTTCTCATTTGCAGCAACAACCTGGGGAATAGTTACAGGGGAGAGGAGGGGATGAATGAGCCAATGGTAAACAGGGGATTATTAGGTGACCGTGATGGTTTGAGGGCCAGATTGGGAATTTAGCCAGGACACCGGGGTTAACACCCCTACGATAAGTGCCATGGGATCTCTAATGACCTCAGAGAGTCAGGACACCCGTTTAACGTCCCATCCGAAGACGGCACCCTACACAGGGCAGTGTCCCCAATCACTGCCCTTGGGAATTGGGATGTTTTTTTAGATCAGAGGAAAGAGTGCCTCCTACTGGCCCTCCAACACCACTTCCAGCAGCATTTGGTCTCCCATCCAGCAACTGACCAGTACCAACCCTGTTTAGCTTCAGAAGCAAGCCAGCAGTGGTATGCAGGGTGGTATGCTGCTGGCATACAATGAGCTGTCCCCTTACAGCTCCTCCATCCAGCTTGCTCTGATCCCAGGGTGCATTTACTGTAAAGGCATGACTGTATTTGAAGCGTTTCTCAGAAGCTTTTCATAACCAACCTTCCCTGTAGATGTGACACGAGCACAGCTGCTTTGAAAAAATTACCCAGAAACCCTTTTTTTGAAATAAAGTTATTGGGAATTGGCCACTACACTTGTCAACAATCACTTAGAGAGACATGGAAAAGCTACATAACTGTCAACCCTTCTGTAGCTTATCTTTAAAGGCCTTCATTATGGGTTAGAGCCATATACTTAGGGTTTTATAAAATGTATGAAACCAACTGGCCGGTGATCGTAAATGAATCATGTTGTGGTGTATAAACCCGGGACGGTAGTGATTTTTAGGCAGAAAGAGCTCGAGTAATGCTGAATCACTGAGGCAGATGTCTGTATTTAGACAGGACAGGTAGCATATTTGAGCAACAGATACTCTAGGGAGTAAAAAACCTTTCAGCAAGCTCTCTGTTTGAGCTTGTGATTTACAGTGTTTCTGACAATTACAAAACTTGCCTTGGAAATGCACAGTCCTCTTCTTATACTCTTTTCCATATTGTTCCTACACCCACTTCTCCCACTGCATTCTCACCTTCACTTTCCTTATGAAGCATAAACTGCCTTGGGGCTACTCTCATGCAACAATGGTTCACACTGTCCATAACACAGAAAAGCATTCACCTTACTCACAGGAGACCATGACTATTTCAACAGTGTGGACCTCTTGTCGCAGAACCTCTTGTCGCGAGGGAGGACGGTATTGTATGCGATTGAAACGTAGAGATTTTGCCCATCCCTGTATCACTTGATTATGTTGTGGAGAAAGAAAACTTCACAAGGAGTGGAATATCAATTTTCTCTCCTGTTCTAAAAATCAAAGACTTGGTATTAATTACACACATAAACAAAGCAGCCTTTTTAATGGTGATCAACATCAAAGGTAGTGGCGGACTCAACAAAAAAATTGTGTGTGTGTGTGTGTGTGTGTGTGTGTGTGTGTGTGTGTGTGTGTGTGTGTGTGTGTGTGTGTGTGCGTGTGTGCGTGCGTGCGTGCGTGCGTGCGTGCGTGCGTGCATTATGTTTTGTGTCAGCCTGTCAGTCTGTCTGTGTGTTTTTGTTTGTGCTGAATGAGAATATTTTCAATGTGGAAAGTCTACGATGATTCATACTTTACTCAAGGAAAAAGGCAACATGTTGGTCTGCCCCACTAAATAACCAACATCATTATGAATTCTATTTCTCTCCCCTCGCTATTAAAAATGAACAGGCCCGCTATGGCTGCAAAACTTGGCAGCAGGGACTTGGTCTTGATTTGCGGGGGAACCAATAAAACGGCTTGGCGGGGGCGGCCATTCTCAGATGTTAAGACATATGAATTATGCAGAAACCAGCTGTTCCAATATTTATCACTATGTGTGAATATTCTTTAATGCATATGGGGGAAGCCAAAGTCATTATATCTGTTACATATTTAGGCATACATTTGGTTGATGGATGCTAAAGGATGAAATATGAGGGTATTAAGAATTGCACTTCATGCAAATCCTTAAATACGGTTTGCAGTGTTCGGTATTGTGCTAGCATAACAATATCCCAATAAAATGTCTTCAGCTGCTCAATGGTAAGTGATCTCATTATTTAGAATTGGGCTTTATAGTCAACAGAAAGGAATTTTGAGGCAACCAGGAGAGTGAAAGGATCTCATGTTTCCTTTCTTTTTTTTTAACACCCTATCTAAATTATGCACCATAGCATTGTTTATGCGTCAAACCAGGCCTCGTTCCAGAATTCTCACAAAGAAGCTCAGTATTAATTGGCAACAACAGAATGGAGACACAGCAAACAGACACCTTTCTCACTCGGTCCACGATGCAAATCATATTCAGTATGGGGAAAAGCAGAGCCCACTGTCTTTTAAGTTTCATCCCCTCAGTTCTAATGCCAAATTCAGTTGAGTTGTGCAGTGTTTAACCTCTCCACCTCCGGATCCCCAAGTCTCCGAAAGGAATATCCTGACCAAAATGAATGCAGGGGTAGACGGCGATTGGAGAGGTGAATGAGGGATTGTGAATGACGCTGAGATAATTGGGGTCTGCTGCAGCTCTCTTTCCCCCTCTCAGATCCAGGGGCAGCCAATGGAAGGGGAGACAGGGTGGAGAAGAGGTCAAAAAAGACTTACTCAGCAGTGGAACACATTTGAGGTGGGCATGCACACAACCTCTACTTCCTTGTACTCTCATAGTGGCCCCTTTAGTACACAGGGAGTGAGTTAGGTAGATAGATTGCGTGCATCTCATCTATATTGAGAGTTACTCCTCAGCGGTGCTATCAGCGGCCCCGGTGAAGAGTGCTGACCACGCTTGAGGGGGAATTGGGGGAGTGGCTAAGTGGTGCACCTTGGCGAAGGCTGGGTGTACCCACGAGACACTCACAACACTGACACATGCTTTCACTTTTGCTAATAAATCATTGAAGGTCTGATGTGCACCGATGGGGATGCAGTGTCAGTTTTGATACTTGATTAGCATTTCTGTCACTTCGCTTTATGCTTAACATAACTCCAGCTGTGCAACCAATTCCCACTGCCCATCGGCATGACAATGGCGAGCCATTCCTCAAAGTGACAGGCCGTCATGACAACATGTCCACTAAAGGGGAATTGCACTGAACGTCCAGAACACACCTGAAAAAAAAAATGTTTTTCTTAGAGACGTTACACATCTCAAGTGTCACAGTATAAGACTGTGTTGGTATCTGTGTGGAGAACACTGCCAACGGATTGGGGAGTCATGATAACTGCACAACATGTATACAGATTTATGGTTTACGAGGTCCTTTACTGTAGTTTAGTTCTATACTGAATACTCACTCACACTCCTATTGGACGGAGAAGCTGATGCCGTGTCACACACAACTCACCAGCACTAGAATCTCTTACTACCAGTGGAAAACATGGATATAAACTTTATATGAGTGTGGCTTATTAATTTATCAGTCCCAGTTGTAAAGCCTACTCTACTGGAAACTTCTCCGCTCAGGGATGGATCTGCAGAGCACAGGCCAAGTAGCATGTCATCCTTGTTTGATTGCTACTGTTTTAATGGTGATCATGACTCTGCTCATTAAAAAATGTCATTGTCTAATATTATCTCATTAGATTGATTTAGATTCAGTGTGGAAGATCAGGCTTTGACTCTGACCTTGGGCACCCACCTTGCTCTGGTCTGTGGCAGTTGCTTAGTCTAGGTCTTAACACACACTCTTAGTATGGTAATGAGCGATGTTAATATTCCCTGCCTGACTTCCTGGTTCACCATTGGTATGTTGAAATCTGTCAGTCGGCTGCATCATTTCTGATAGCACCCAGTCAGTCTGCTCTGTCCGTTCCCTGTCAACTAGGAGATAGTTGCGTTGCTCTTTAAAACCGGGCTCAAGTTCTTTTGATTTTATGGTTCACTGCTGTATTGGTGATATAATTCAACTTGAAACAATAAAAAGATTGCTGTGCCTTATTGTTTAACAATAAATTGCATTTCTCTTGGAATTGTTAAAAACACTTCTACTACACAGTAAATAAAAATGAAACAATAACTGAAGCGTCATTTTCCATCTCTGCACAGACGAGTAGCATCAAAAAATAGAAATACTCTGAAAAATAGTTGTTACATAACAGCCTAATGTAATTGTGACTTTTTAAATGGTTTTGTTTGTTGTATTACTGCGTGTCTTTAACAATATATAACAAGGCCAAGCTGTTCTTTGTGGGTTTGGTGGGTACTCTCTGATTCTCTTCCAGAGCATGACCATAGTATCTATCCACTGTGGGGCCTGACCCTTGCTTGAAGGCGCATGGCCTACATTGTACCGAATATAGTAAGTCCTCTTTGTCTTCTCCTCAGAGGGCCTCTGATTCAAGAACATAAAGGAATGAAGAAACGCATGGTCTAGAGAAAGAAAATACACTCTAGGGTATTTTGCTATTCTTGGGCTGGTTTTGCCTGTCCATTATGATTCAATTTTACCATGTCTTTATGCTGTGGAAATGTAAATAGCTAGCTACAAAGTATTACGCGTTATGCTATTAACATTCAGCTCTGTGCATATCTTGGGAAAAGCAGTGTTCCACTTTCAGATAAGATATTGGAGATAGCTTGACAGTACGATACTTAGCTTTCAGAAGTCATTTCGCCCTTCAAATGACAACAGACATGAAGTCATTACATTCTTCCTGTATCCTCTATCCACTATGAAGGTCTGGACTGGAGAGCAGATTATGGTTAGCATCAGCAACAGAACGATGATGAAAGCCTTTCTAAAACTTGTGTGACCTGACTAACCTGCACAATGACTTTGACTAATTAGATGTCATGGAGCGTGGTGCGCTGGTTCAGAATGCTAAGCCTGCAAATTAATATTCCATCATGTTGTGCTTAACAAGATCATTAAATGCTAATATACGCTAACAAGCAACTCTGTTTGTATAATTGGTGCTGGTGGCATTGTGCTGTATGTGGAAATGATTTGGATGGAAGATTGTAGGATTTAAAACATGAAATAATTCTAAGGAAAGTCAGGTTTAATATGTATCAAAGCATTTGTTGTGACAAGAAACGTGTTCAGATTATGGTCTGTCTTTAGACTAATGGATAAACAATAGATATAGGGGTGTTTTTGTTTTCTACTTCCAGACAATATGAGCGTAAGTACAGTAAATTATTGAATCGAATTCTAGTTTTGTTTGACATGGATTGCAGTATATTATTATGCATCGTTTCTGTCGCTGAATATTTTCCCATCACATCTTGGCTGTCACTCTGGGTGTATCCCTGCCTCTCACTCCATCATATTTGTTGCTGTACATATTTGAGTTTCACAGTAGCACCAGTAATAGCCTTTTAGTGCTGGCAGCTGTACATCTGCAGTGCTATTACACGTCCTGACAGCTTTAGTGGCACAGCTGCATTAACCCAACACTAAGGGAAAGAACTGAGAGTCTACCATGCCAGTCCCTCCTGATCTCACCCGATGCCATTTATCCGAGTTGAGCTCACAACTGCCGAAACGCCACACATTAATCTGTCAGAAGTGAGTTCCGTCATAAGTCTTGTCTGCAAATGCGTGACAATGGAATAGTTTTTTTCCGCCACACGGTAGGTTAAGTTAGGAACGTACATGTTGTTTTCAACTGGTCCAACTGACTAAGGAAATGTTTTCTGGTTGGCATGTTTCTAGGTTGTTGAATTTGTTCATTGCATGGGAGCTATGATTTTTCCTCCCTGAATGGTTTCATTGGAGTCATTAATGTTTGGATGAAAACCAAATTGTTCCTTTAGAATCATTAGTCAAGGTTAAAGACAAATATTTCGTGTTTGTCTTGGATGTTGGCCCATGTTTTCAATATTAATTGGCACACAAAATGGACAGTTTTACTGGCACCGCAGACTTGGTTCTGGCCAAAGACTGTTATTCGGGAGTCAAATCAGAATCAATTTAGACATCTATGCACCGAAAGTAATGGTGGGTCTAGAATGTTACTAGTGATTTAAAATATGCAAATTCTCTGCCCTTTAATGCACCATACCAAAATTACTACAATTGGCAATGTACTGATTGTTTGCTTTAGACTAGAGTACACTAAATACACATGCTGATTAAAGTACACTGTCAGAGCGCATTCCCACAGAGACATGCCGATGCATTCAGTGACACCAGGTCAAGGACTCATAGCCTGTTCTATTTAACCTTAGACGCCTTGCCAAGACATGATTTTTAGCTCCAAATTAACAGGTTTGCTGGCAATTCCGAACTGAACTTTTCTAAATTGAAAAAGTCCTTATTCTTCATTGTTGATCTCAGCTGAAGCCGTATCTTACTATGCTCTATATACAGTTAAAGTCGAAACAATAGTACGCAAGTATAAACACCATGTGACCATGCAGCCGTCATACCGCTCAGGAAGGTCTCCTAGAGATGAACATACTTTGGTGCAAATAGTGCAAATCAATCCCAGAACAACAGCAAAGGACCTTGTGAAGAAGCTGGAGGAAACAGGTACAAAAGTATCTATATCTATAAAACGAGCCCAATATCGATATAACCTGAAATGCCGCTCAGCAAGGAAGAAGCCACTGCTCCAAAACCGCCATAAAAATTGCCAGACTATGGTTTGCAACTGCACATGGGGATAAAGATTGTACTTTTTGGAGAAATATCCTCTGGTCTGATGAAACAAAAATAGAACTGTTCAGTCATAATGACCATTGTTATGTTTGGAGGAGAAAGGGGAGGCTTGCAAGCCGAAGAACACCATCCCAACCGTGAAGCACAGGAGTGGCAGGATCATGTTGTGGGGGTGCTTTGCTGCAGGAGGGACTGGTGCACTTCACAAAATAGATGGCATCATGAGGTAGGAAAATTATGTGGATAAATTGAAGCAACATCTCAAGACATCAGTCAGGAAGTTAAAGCTTGGTCGCAAATGGGTCTTCCAAATGGACAATGACCCCAAGCATACTTCCAAAGTTGTGGCAAAATGGCTTAAGGACAACAAAGTCAAGGTATTGGAGTGTCCATCACAAAACCTCAACCCTATAGACAATTTGTGGGCAGAACTGAAAAAGTGTGTGCGAGCAAGGAGGCCTACAAACCTGACTCAGTTACACCAGCTGTGTCAGGAGGAATGGGCCAAAATTCACCCAGCTTATGTGGGAAGCTTGTTGAAGGCAACCAGAAACGTTTGACCCAAGTTAAACAATTTAAAGGCAATGCTACCAAATACTAATTGAGTGTATGTAAACGTCTGACCCAATGGGAATGTGATGAAAGAAATAAAAGCTGAAATAAATAATTCTAAACTATTATTCTGATATTTCATTCTTAAAATAAAGTAGTGATCCTAACTGACCTAAGAAAGGGAATTTCTACCAGGATTAAATGCCAGGAATTGTGAAATACTGAGTTTAAATATATTTGGCTGAGGTGTATGTAAACTTCAGACTTCAACTGTAGTAGATTGTTTTCTGTTAATGGATTTCACACCTGTCATTAAAACAGAAGGTCAATTATTAGAATTGAGTGTTATTCAAATCCTCTGTAATTGAATAGTTGAATGGCCAATTAAAATGCCTGTTGTAGGGTGAGATAAGGGAAATTAGCCTCCTTTATGCACCTGCTCTGAATATGCCTCTCCATTTTCCTTTCCATTCCTTTCTATGTCGTAATATAACGATTCCTTTTCCTGGTCTGTCACGCTGGTTTAATAAAAAAATAGCCTGGAATTAGATGAAGACAATACCCAGTGTTTGCACCCCCCCCGCTGAGGTAATGGCCTGGGGAGCCTGATTAAATACCACAAGAGCCTCTAGCCAACCAGCTCGCTCCTCTCCATCCCATAAACTGCTATATGTGGGTGAAGCATCACCATTCCGTAGTGTTCACACCCGCCCCTAAAAAAGAATGAAATTAGCCACACATCCCACATATTCCAGGAAAGACTCCTCCTGCACGCTTTATCTTTAGATCCCGAAGTCTCTTTTCTTTCTATCCTTCTGTTTTTTTCTTCCTTTTTTTCTATCGCAAGCAATCAAGTCATCGAATGTATTTTGTCTTTCGTCTTAACACTGCATGTTGGAGTATTTATAGAAGTGCAGTTAACAGTAGCACAGAGTTGGGGGGTGAAAAAAAACCCCTCTGAATGCGTCAGCTTCTGCAGCTAGTATCAGCTCTGTGAATCCAGTCCCCTTGTGGGATCCATGGAAAGACGAGGGAAATTTGTGCATCTGAAAATAATTTTGCTTGCTGTGAAACTAAACAGATTTTCAACTCCCACTAGTCCCGACTGAGGTCTCACTCAAGTTGCAGGAATCGTGATGACAGTAATGTGTCTTTATTCATTTGATGTGTGCCAACCTAAGACATCTCAGTGACTAACGATTAAGCATATATCCATTTAGCCATGAAGAAAGGCAAAGTAAACTGATGTTAATGTCATGGTTACCATGATTGATTGATTCATTGGCCACTACTTGCCATTGGATTTATTGGGTAACCTCCCTTTTTGCACTGTCAACGAGAAGGCAGCAGTAATTCAGGATGATTTAAAGAGAACAATGCTTACAGCACACACATGTAGCAGATGATGCAATTACTTTTGATAAGATCTCAGCTAGATTTCACACTGGGAGATCTGTTTAGCCAACTTCCAATTATTGCCAATGGATGATATTCAAATGATTAGATCAAAGTGGGCCATAATCTGTCGCACTGCTGAGCATAAAATGGCAGTCTCAAAGTGAGAGGAGTTCAAACACACAATGTCAAACTTTCCCTCACTTTCATATACAACCGCATACATCTACCCTACAGTCAGTTGAGCTTAATTTTATGGAATGCAATCCTGGTGAATATTGTGTCATATGCACTGTATAAAAACAGGGATTAGCCTTGGACTAGTCAGTAAAGAAATAGCATTTCAGAGATCACTGTTTGATGTGTGTCCCAGTACTCTGGTACTGATGTACCATTCCAACGTGTGCCCGTGCTGTGGAAACTGCCAGAAAGCTCCGGTTGATTCTCTCTCATTTCAGTGCACTCAGCACGTTGGGCCCATAATGCCTTGAGTGCTTGCCTGAGCCACATGACATCACTCTGTGTAGCCACTCTCTCCGATTCTAGTTTGTCCTCCATTATCCAGGGTAACAAGAGCAGAGATAGGGTGGGGGGGGGGGGTTGGGTTCCCGACAGAGTCCCAGAGCAGCTTCTCATGCAGAAGGCAAAAAGCTCGCCCGGGGCATGATACACCAGAGAGCTGTCTGGCTGCACGCTAATCTCGCCAGCCACCGACCAGCTCTGACCCGTGTTTCCAGTGTCAGTAGCAGACTTCAGGACAAGCCCACCCCTCCATCACTGTCAGAGCCAGGCCTAATGAGTGCCAGAGGGCACAGGGTCAATGACTAAGCTGATTTGCCTACTGATACGCCATCACCAGGAGACACAGCAGTAAGGAGCAGGAAAAGGAGACTTCTCTGCTGTGTCTAGGCTTGGTTTCTCGCGTTACAATGGGTCATGTGGTTTCCCATTACCTGGGCTGGCGGTGGATGTCTACACTGATCATCCAACTCCCCCTCACAATATACGCATGACCTACTGCAGAAAATCTCAGGGACACCTGGAACAGACTGTAAGAATCCAATGCTAGTGCTAAGAACACAATATATATAAACGAGGATGGGCACAAAGGGGGATTAACTCAAAGAATACCCCCTATAACATCCATTGCAGAGATTGTAATAAATGTCAGATATTTCCTTCTCAACCTCAAAAGAGCCACATTTTGTCTTCCAGGCTGCGTGATACATTAATGACTTAACACTTTTATTTCTACCTGATCTGTTGTTATTCTTAATGCTGCAATAAGTGATGTGAGACTGAAACTTCTCCTCTGTGATTTTAAGAATGCCATTCAAATATGTCCGCGATTATATCCTCCGAGCTAATTTACATGTGATTATGCAGCTGTTTCTGTGGAAGAAAAAAAAAAAGACCGGATGGCTGTAATTGTCTAACTTTTAGCATGTAATTATACAGCAATTTGCCCACTGTAGTCTTAGGTGCCATGGTAAATGCCGTGTGGCAGAATTAATTGCAGAAAATGGGTGCATGTTGTCTCAATTTACACTTTCCTTTTTGTTCACTTTTCATTGTCCCTCATATTCAGTTTTCAATAACGATCACCTGGCCCTATTTTCTCTGTGGAAAAGTTCCTTTGTGTGGTAGAGACACAGGCTGTATGAACTCTGTTTCATTTCTTGAAGTATACGCAAGTATCAGGCTCCTACACTGTGTCTAAACCCACATCTAACATAGCAGGGGACAAAAAGTGATGAACAATTATCCCTATACCTTCTCCTCCTTGTGTTGCATGGATAGCTCCTTATCAGCCAGTCACTTTGCCAGCTTATCTTCCTTTTAACTTCACTGAAAGCGCCATTGAGCTGCTGATTACTTTAATCTATTGGAAATGAGGCCTATATTTAACAGTGGAGCTCAGAGCATATGACATTTCAGGCTACCAGGGCTTATCCTCTGTCAGTCAGCGGTTGGATCCATCTGCTGGCCATGCCTCTCTGTCTGGGGGAGGTAGGCTTGGTAATTCTAGATACACACTTGATGCCTTTATTTTGGCATGGCCTTTCCTCGTCTGACTCTTGATAGGGAGTATTGGCAGTTCTGAGGAAGACTGGCAGCAGGCGTAATCAATCGGGCCATCCTGTGTCAGGGGGAGACAGCTGAGCCTAGAGGCTGGCTATCCATCAGGGAGAGCAGGCAGAGCCGGCCTCCACGAGTACCTGGATCTCCACCGGACTTGGAAAAGTTCAACAGTCGTGTGCATAAATAAAAATGTTGTTTTAATTAGGTAGTGCACTGTTGAAGTTTATTCAATCCTCTGTGCCTCCTAAGTGCCATTAAGATGTGGTTAAATAATGCATCAGGTAGAATAGTGAAAGGTAGATTTTTCACCTTCTCCACTCCGTGGATTTGAAAAACATTGTTACTCTCTGAGACGTCAGGGGAGTGATTTGGCCTCTTAGCCGCCCCCACTAGAGGCTTGAGTTGTGCGCGTGGGAGTTGATGCTCCGAGGACAGGTACAGCAGTTCTCTTAGCTGCTGGAGACGAAGGACTCAAGAATGGTGTAGAACTGACCACTGACCTTCAGTTCTACACAATTCTTTGGATATTTAAACTGAACTTTATAGTGTGAGGGTGAAAGAGTTCAGTTGGAGGTTCTCTCTATGTCTTACTTGTTCTGAGTAAGACACCAATATACAGCGGGCAAAGTTTGGTGAGATTGATTTCTGCTTCCACTTTTGTATTCTATCTATTTGTTAAGTACTTGCCTGCAGTGGGCATGGTATTCGTTTGTCCACCTTCCCACGGTGTGAGTCACTCTCCACTAGTAGAGCCATAGGGGCTCGGGCACAGTGTCTGCTGCCCCACAGAGTGTGCCCCTGCCTGGCCTGACTCTGACTGTTGTATGGCCGGAGGGGGCAGAGCGCCAGGCTCAGGCAGCTTACTGAGGTGACAGTTGTAGTAAGTGATCCGGCACCACAGTAGAGGGACATCAGCAGAGTATCAGTCAGCGTCAGCCTTCCCTCTAACCCCTGCATCCTGCCCCCTGCGATGACCATGATACAGGCAGGTACACTGAGATCAGTGAATCATAGGACATGACCCCAGTGCTCCCAAGTGCATAGGTCAGATCAACCCACCCTTTTGTACTGCGTGGGAAGTCATGTGGAAAATTGTTTATCATTAAAAAAGGACACATTTTCATGATGAAGATCGAAGCAACGATTCCATCCGCCATAAACATTAAACAACAACAGACCCTGCCAAATAACCATTATCATCATCGCCCCCACCAAACAACACTCATTAAGAACAGAGCTTTCAGTGACACTCTAACCCTGTGACTAATGTGCTCCTACTGTGTGAGAGCCATAATGGTGAATTCATGCTCTGGTTGCACAAACTGTGCATTGTGAAAGCCACCCGCTGTGAGTTCAGTAATCAGTGTTTGCATTTTTGTGTGCGAGGCTTAAACATTGATGCAATGTTTACTCAGGACCCACTGTGCTCATCCCTGACAGCTGATGAGGTTTATTAATACAGGGACATGTAATTACAGGGTAAAATTAGACTGGATAAAGTCATTTGAATGGATGCAGTACATTCTTTGAACAACAACAAAAGAGAGATACCAGTACCACTGTCTCCCCCATTGTTCTTCAAAGCATGGAACGGATGCTATTAGCATCTATGAAGTATGATTTTCTCGAGTCATAGCAAGAAACATGTTTAATGCCCTTAAAATAATGTGTATTTTTCCTCCCCCTGCTGCATAATAGGGATGCAACTGCAAGTGCTTTCATGTTCTTTCCCCACATGGCTAAATGTGTCAGTGTCACTTCTGATATGCTTTATTTAGATCAGTCATTTCAATTATGTCATGCAATACATCCTGGGAAGAAAGTCAGGATAGAACTTATGACGGAAGCAAGCGTTATCTCTCTACGTGTGTAAATGAATACCGCCCTCCTCCGTTCATGCAGGCTAATAAAAGCTGTGTTGAGTATAATCCTGCCAAAAGGTCCAGCAATACTAATTACCTGCTGTTTACTGGGCTCTATACAGTCCACCTTTCTCGGGACAATCGATGACTACACACAAAGGCCGGAGGAATCAAATCACCGCTGATAACCATTAGAATGAAATTGGATGTTGGAAGTTCATTAGTGATTCCTAGGGCATACTCTGGTCTGCAATATTGGAGAGACAACCCTCCCCTCCTATCCTTTGGTCTTTTGTTCTCGCCCTGTGTGGAAAGCATACAAGTCGGGACTTCTAAGACAATTAATTAAACTCGCAGACGATAGGCAACCTCATGCACTGCCTGCCTCACAGCAATCTGCAGGAAGATTAGCTGAATTTGATTCTCAATGTTTTTCCTGCTGTTTGGTTATTTGCACACGCTGTCTCCAGTGTTTGTCATCTGGCATGACTGCACTGATGTTGCCGTCCCATCGCTGTGTGTGTTGTTCAGCAGCGTCTTCATGGGTTGGTCTAGAACAGCCTCCTCTCTGTTGCCAAGGCGCAGTCTTAAGTCCCTCGCCCACCATGGCACAAGCAGCACTTTGGGTTGAAGTCGCTGCCAGAGATGTTTAAAGAGAGCAGATATTTTTTTGTCAACAATGTGGCACCATGATGTGTTTTGGTCTAATTATTATTTATACATTTTTGTGAAGTGTGTTGCGTAATCTGGTCATTGCTAGGTTCGATCCATTCTTTGGCGACTCTGTTATCAGAGGAAAAATAACATGATGTGTTACTCTCAGACGATCACAATAGCTTTGGGATTATGAAAGATGCCATCTGGCCAAAATGTCAGACTAGTATCATCAATTAAGCATCAGTAGAGTTTGCACTCAGATAGTGTCTAGCAAGTGTAAAAGTGTTTTAGTACGTTTAGTATGTTTAAGCTGGGAGAAACAAAGTTTGCTCTACTGTGAAGTCTTGAATTCCTCTAAAAGTACTTCTGCAACCTGCACAAAGTGAGGTCACTGCAAGTTTACAGATAATCTTTTCCAACCTTTACCAAAGCAGAGATTGTGCGGTTGGTTGGTTGCACAGATGCTTTTTATGATCAGATGTATGTGCTGCTTATAGTTCACGGTTCTGCTGTATAGTACACTGCACTGTATAGTACTGTACATCCCTGGCATATCCAAATAATTACCTTATGTTTACTGTGGAGGGCTATTTGCATGTGCTGAATATTTATAATGAATGGTAATGTATTAAAATCCTGTGATTTTTGTTTTTTTACTAATTGAAGTAATTATATGCACAAGCTACTTATTAAACCATGTCAACTGCAAGGCATGACAGAAACACAATTAAGAGACAATCTGTGTACCTTTGAATCAGTTCTCTTACAGTGCCTATTTTCACTTGAAATGGGTGGAGAAATTAGACTGCACTCTAACTACACCAGCACAGAACACAAACCGTAATACTCTCAATTACACTGCATCATTTTGAGCAATGAACATGTGTTATGACTTGTGCATTATACACTACTTCATTCTTCCTCTCCTTCATCTCACTATTGCATTTGAAACAAGTAGCTGTACGAGGTAGATTAGTGTAATCCACACAATACTCTGGCTTCCATGATTTTAAGACAATTAATTTCTCCATTGGACCCTCAGATTAGATGAGTTGTATTGGATAGAGTGGCCCCTAACCTATGGCTTTTGCCTTCATCACAAAATGTATTAACTCACGTGGCCTATCTAATTAAGCATGCAACAGACCATGAGCATTGAGCCAACAAGAGTGAAGCGGGAACAATAGATTGGGCAATATCAGCTAGGGATACGCTGTGGATGTTTATTGTATAAAAGACCTCTACAGCTTTCACTGGTCTTTCGAGCCGGATAGGAACCATTGTCATTTTGTCTTTCTGTTTAGATGTTGACTCATTTGTATTTTCACATGGAACGCCTATTGTACTGAAGTCCACCTTTACCAAGATGGAAAGGAGCATTGTGGGTATCTGTATGCTCTAACCCAGGCTCCCTACACCTCAAATATTCAAGAGGTGTCCGGAGGCCATTCTTAGCAGGTTTAGTCCAAGTGCATCACCTGTCAAACGGCATCGATTCAGCCTCTGACTCAGCTGAAATAAAAACAGAGACACATGTGTACCTAAGCACTGCTACTTTCCACGTACACGTGCTCACTACTCCAGGAAGGGAGCGTTACGCGATGTGGCCAAGCCATTTGCTCTGCCTATAAAATGCTTGGCTGGTTTTCTCTTTCTCTCCCCTTTTACTTTGGTGAACGTATTGGAAACCACAGTCCGTATAAACTGTTAAATGCAAGGAGTGTGGAGCATGTCAGAGAGAAGATAGGGCAACCTTTATTTATCACAGGAAAGGCCTTCTCACCTCTGAATACTCACTTTGAACCCATTGTGTGTATTGATTTTAGCAGTCATCGAAGCTCTCGTGCAGTATCTCCTTTTTTTATACAACTTTTTAAAACCAATACTCAATTCATCATCAATATTGCAGGTAGTGGTTAGAGTGTGTTGGGCCAGTAACTGAAAGGTCACTGGTTTGAATCCCTGAGCCGACAAGAGAAATCTGTCAACGTGCCCTTGAGCAAGGCACTTAACCCTAATTGCTCGAGGGTTGCCGTTGATAATGGCTGACCCTGGCTGTCACCCAACTCTTCGTGGGAGTGGGATATGTGGAGAAAAAAAACACATTTCCAATTCACACATGAAGATTGTGGAGAAATGTAAGCAACTCACCTAATAATGGTTGTTAATTAACAGTTGAAGTCGGAAGTTGACATACACTTAGGTTGGAGTCATTAAAACTCATTTTTCAACCACTCCATACATTTCTTGTTAGCAAACTATAGTTTTAGCAAGTCGATTAGGACATCTACTTTGTGCATGACACAAGTAATTTTTTCAAAAATGGTTTACAGACAGATTATTTCACTTATAATTCACTGTATCACAATTCCAGTCAGTCAGAAGTTTACTTACACTAAGTTGACTGTGCCTTTAAATAGCTTGGAAAATTCCAGAAAATTATGTCATGGCTTTAGAAGCTTCTGATAGGCTAATTGACATCATTTGAGTCAATTGGAGGTGTACCTGTGGATGTATTTCAAGGCCTACCTTCAAACGCAGTGCCTCTTTGCTTGACATCATGGGAAAATCAAAAGAAATCAGCCAAGACCTCAGAGAAAAAATTGTAGACCTCCACAAGTCTGGTTCATCCTTGGGAGCAATTTCAAATGCCTGAAGGTACCACGTTCATCTGTACAAACAGTAGTATGCAAGTATAAACACCACGTGACCACACAGCCGTCATACCGCTCAGGAAGGTCTCCTAGAGATGAACGTACTTTGGTGCGAAAAGTGCAAATCAATCCCAGAACAAACAGCAAAGGACCTTGTAAAGAAGCTGGAGGAAACAGGTACAAAAGTATCTATATCCACAGTAAAACGAGTCCTATATCGACATAACCTGAAAGGCTGCTCAGCAAGGAAGAAGCTACTGCTCAAAAAACATCATAAAAAATCCAGAATACAGTTTGCAACTGCACATGGAGACAGATTGTACTTTTTGGAGAAATATCCTCTGGTTTGATGAAACACAAATAGAACTGTTCGGCCATAATGACCATTGTTATGTTAGGAGGAGAAAGGGGAGGCTTGCAAGCCGAAGAACACCATCCCAACCGTGAAGCACAGGGATGGCAGGATCATGATGTGGGGGTGCTTTGCTGCAGGAGGGACTGGTGCACTTCACAAAATAGATGGCATCATGAAGTAGGAAAATGATGTGGATAAATTTAATTGGCTAAGGTGTATGTAAACGTCCGACCTCAACTGTATTTACAAATTGAGAATCTCTTTTATATTTATTTTTTTACATTCGTAGTACTAAAATGTATGTATGTTAATGGGAATATGTCTGAAGTGCAGGTTTGAAGGCAATCATATGGGCTATGGGTTATTGACATATAAACACTACAATGTTCGTATCCCTTCTCAGCTTCTCTCACCACAGGTTTCTTTTAACTGTGCTATGTGTCACAGATGTCCAACTTGGCCCCCCAAAGGGGATTTTGGTGGTTCTAGTTCTACGTATCTTGTTCAGTAAGAAGGATTATTTACTGTGTGCCGGGGGAAACCTTACTTCACTCTTGTAAATGTACATCTTTCAAGTTTCTTCTCTGCAGTCGGTGCTCTAAATCAAATGAGCACAGACCTCTTTTTTCCTCCCCCATCTCCTGAGAGATATTTTGTTTCAGGGTTCAGAAAATGAAACAGTTTAGTCAGGGTTTGAGGGCATTGTTTACTGCATTAGCAACACTCCTTGGAAGGAATTCTGACATCTTACGATTTGAAACAGAAGGTGGTTTGTTTTGTTGCCTCTTGTCTC
The DNA here is from genome assembly GCF_036934945.1 of Oncorhynchus masou masou. Classification (NCBI taxonomy): domain Eukaryota; kingdom Metazoa; phylum Chordata; class Actinopteri; order Salmoniformes; family Salmonidae; genus Oncorhynchus; species Oncorhynchus masou. The sequence continues at coordinate 8,364,338 of NC_088225.1, read as the reverse complement.
TGGTACATTTACTGCCATGTCACCCTGCTGTGTCTCTCTGTGTACAAAGCGTTTGCTAGGGGAGTTATCTTCGATAGAGATCTGTGAAGACCACTGATAACCTTTTAACATGCTTGTCCATGTCTGGTTGGGTGCTTGATGAAAAGAGAAGAGTGTCTCAAACAGAGGATAGGTGAAAGTGCTGCCGATGCCCTTCCAGTGACATTATCTCAAGTGCGACACTACTGGGGAGCGAGTGGACTGGAGTGCAGGGAACGTCTCAGAAGAAACTAAAGATGACATTGATCAAGGAGACAAATAGGATGCCTCCACAGAGCCATTCATCATTAGCTTTCGCTAATACTAGAACCCCTGTACGTTTCAAAAACATGTTAGTCAGATACAGTCGAAAGAAAACGCCTGAACTAAGAAGTGCACACTACAGATTGCAGCTCAAAATAGTGGAATACAACAACCCTCTTTCGTGAGATAAGAAGCTAGCGATGAAACTGTGGACTTTAAAGCTGCATCGATCAGGTCAGGATGGATGGAATACTGGTCGTCTGGAAAGGGATAAAGAGAGTTTGTGACCTTGTTAATAATTCCTTCCCAAACCACTGGAGACCCTCCACCATTACCAACACAAACACCCTAAAGAAACAACTGCCATGGCCTTACTTGTTTCCATGCCACTAGGTATATACCGGTGCAGGCATTAGCTTTGAGCAAACCTTAGCTTCTTGCCTTTTCACCCGGGGCATATTGCTTACATGGCGGAACACAGTATTTCCATAAGAAATGCCCAGGTTTATTCATCGGCTTGTTTCAGGCTATTATGAGAAGTGCCCTCTGTGAAGATGTTTCCTGTCCCTTAACAACTAAAACAGCACAAGGAATAAGGAGAAACCATATGTCTGGTATACCCTCGGCCTGCAGTGAAATCACTGGTAGTTTCACTTCTAAGGAAAAGACAAGTGCATGAACATCCCTCTTGCTTCTGGGGTGGGGGTGTTTGCTTTAGGACATACTGAAGCCCCAGCTAAAATGGTTTTCTCCGTTCCATCCACTGTTTATCCATCAGGCTTTTCCCTCCCACTCGGATTAGTTAGAAATCCATGCGCCAGTTTAGAGGGGTTAGCCTACTTGACGGCAATTGCCATCAATGAATCTGGAGGGTATTTCCGTACTGTTTGGCTTGCAGTTCTTTCAGGTAATTAAGAGGGGAAGCCAACCGCCTCCCCAATTGTCTAACGGATTTCACTATCAGCTTTGCAAAGAGCTAAAATGAAATGAGTAGGCTACCGGCGGTTAAGTCTATCTCCTTCTTCAGACACTGTCCTGCATTGCATTTTTAGACAGGGGGTGCTGTCCCGTGTCGGGGACACGATCATTAGAAGGTCAGCGGCACACAAAAGAGGACAGCTTGCACAGCCACCTCTCAACAGGACTCATCTAATCTCGTTTACAGCACAGTGGGTTCTCCGCTCCGCTCACAGGGAGCGGCGTGGCTAATACTGACAACTATTAGCCTGTGACGTGGCTAATACTGACAACTACTGGAAACTAAATACATAAATAAATAAATAAAACACCTCCAGACGAACGACAGAGTGGCCTGCCTGTGTTTTGAGATGCAAATGTGTCATTAAGGATGAGCTTGTCACCTTGCGCTTCTTGTACCGTTGTCACATGGCCGACTGCTGCTGTCTGAACATTCAGTTTAATGATACCACCGGTAATGAGGCAGCTTTTGATGAGAAGCTATTGCGCCGATGTTGATGTCCACTGGATGTAAACGGGGTTACATCTACCTTGAGTAATGTAATCAATGCTGTGCTTCTATACCACTTAGCCTGCTTTGAGGGCTCGGAAAGTTGTCATGAAAGAGATATGCTATGTCGCTACCTGTGCTGTTGTGCTGCAATGGAACGGTTCATTAAAATGGGGTTGAGCTTTGTGCTGCATGCTATGTTGGCTATGTCATGTCACTGACCCCCAACTGATTCCAATGATTCAAGGTTATTATGTTTCACACTAACGCTAACACCTCGACTTACTGTCTTGCACAAGTTATAACAGGATCATAGATCATACATGTAATTCCTTTACATTATCGATAAACTAATATAGTTGACCTTTTTAATAAGCTTTTGCTCATTGTAAATCTAAGCTTAAACGATTTTTCCAATTGTCTTAAATTAGTTTTCCAAGCTCCATAGTACCATTGGTGTGTTGTTGGCTGCTGGACATGAATACAGAGCCCATTGTGATCACTATATGTGTGTACAGTAATGTGTGTGCCTCACAGGCAGCTCTTAACTGATGGCTGTGATTGACATGACGGCTGCCACAGGGATCTGGATCTCAATTATGACTCACACCCCATCCCTCTGTGAAGCACACACACCCACAGACTATCCTCTCTGAAGCACACACACAAACCCCCGACACACACACACACTCACACCCTATGTGAACAAAACGCATCCACAGTGTCTCTCCCCTGTGAAGCACACATATCCACAGCCTTCTGTCATACACTGTGTCTGACTGCACATCAAATAGCAGGGTAGTCTCCAAAATGTTGCTAATTCTAACTCACTAAAACGCTAGCAATACATTCTTCATCCACAGCTTTGGGGAGCATATTTAGTGACCGAGTATTTAATTACAGCAGTTGTACACTGCAAGGCAGTTAGTTATTCGCAGTGCTGCTTGTCAGTTTTAGCGCAATGTCCAGGCTATGAAGAGACACTTTGTATGGTGCTTTTTGTTCGGGGCACTAAGGGCAAAGCATTCTGGGAATGTCTATGTTCTTTTAGCCATCCATTTTTCATACTTTCATATTTTTAGCTTTTAACTGGAGAGAGAGGAAGTTGCCTACTGATTTGCTAGATTTATACAACGCAAAATGTGTAAAATGTATGACCTACTTTATATTTCTGGAATAAGATGGGTGGGAAAAAGTAATTGAAACAATTTGACCACCCTCATCTCTTCCTTTTCGAGTGCTTAATTTTTCCCTCTTCCTCTCTCTCTCCTACTATATTACCTTCTTGCGTTCTCTCTTTTTCTTCTTCTAGCTTTGTATGTACACCTTGATTTTTCACTCCCCCTCTTGTTCAGCTTTTAAACATTGATAATACCTGCAGAGAACATGAAGGCCCATGTAGGGAGAGTGTTGGTGATCTCAGGTGACGCGGAACACCTGCCTCTCTGAGGAGATGTGTGAGGAACAGCTATGCTTCTCTCCTTTGCACTCCGAAAGGACTCGTACAGACCCACTTTTTCTGACTGATGATAGAGTTCTCTTTCCTGGTTGCCAGTCCCAGATGTGCCTTTGATCGCTGTGTCTATTTTTAGAGCCTTTCATTGTCGCCAAGGAGTGAAATTTATAGAACAAATACATCGTTAGAACAAATACAGCATTGTGCAGCATTCAAAATATGTAGAACAATTCAGTCTCATTTTTCGTACCCGAAGACACATCTCAGATGTTTGACAGCAGGCGCTAAATTAGCGACACATGTGTTTTCATTACTGGATCTTCCTTGTGATTGGTTGTGGCTCTAGCTGTTTGAAGTTGAACACCAGGCACTGCATCCATAGTGATGAAGAGGATGGGCATACACAACTCACACCTAATTTAGAATTCCTATTTTAGCACCACATGTTTAAGCATCATAGATTTTTTTTTCCTGGCACCCAGTTTTGCACTGATTGCTGTGTTTATGGAACTGACACGGAGCAGCATGTCCCTGTATATTATCGGATGTGGTGTGCAATGTCATGCCTCTCTTTGCTTGCCCTAGTAAATGGAGCTTTCTATTTCCAAGGAGACGTTTAGTCATAGCTCATTTGGTTTGAGGATACTCATCACGCTCAATTAGTTAAGTGTATGCTTTTGCTGTCACCCCTTTTAATAATAATTATTGTCTGTTTTTATGGTCAAATCAAATCATGACTGCTCGCTGTAGAGAGCTAGCCTCTCTGTGGAGCTAGCCTCTCTGTGGAGCTAGCCTCTCTGTAGAACTAGCCTCTCTGTGGAGTTAGCCTCTCTGTGGAGCTAGCCTCTCTGTGAAGCTAGCCTCGCTGTAGAACTAGACTCTCTGTGGAGCTAGCCTCTCTGTGGAGCTAGCCTCTCTGTGGAACTAGCCCCTCTGTAGAGCTAGCCTCTCTGTGGAGCTAGCCCCTCTGTGGAGTTAGCCCCTCTGTGGAGCTAGCCTCTCTGTGGAGCTAGCCCCTCTGTGGAGCTAGCTTCTCTGTGGAGCTAGCCCCTCTGTGGAGCTAGCTTCTCTGTGGAGCTAGCCCCTCTGTGGAGCTAGCCTCTCTGTGGAGCTAGCCTCTACACAAATGTTTAGACAAAATATTATGCCTGTATATAGAGAGGTCTCTAGTGAATTAACTGGTGTAGTTGCACAATGTCAACGAGTACAGATTTAGCCACACATCACCTGCTGGTCTGCATTGATCTATGGAACTGGGATTTACTGTAGATGCTAAGAGCACTGTTGGACCATAATGCTTTGTAAAAGCAGAAATATACAGACAAATAGTGGATGAAAGTGGTGGTGCTTGGTGATTATTGTCCTAAATTCCCTGAAATGGGTGGATTTTGGAGAATTAATATAGAGCTGTTGTGCGCAGCCATTTCCAAATGTTGCAGCTGCAATGATTGATGCTTACTGCCTCCTAGTCAGTGGGTGGTTTTAACTTTTTATTTCACTTTATCTATGGAAATGTTTTTTCCTAGGGAGTTGAATTGGAAACTTGTCAATGTCCATGACGGTATATCACCGCCAAACTGCTTTGATAATGCACTAAAAAGGGATGTCTGTCTTACCTGGGACTTCTGACGACATGTCTTGAGAGAAAACAATTTCCCAAGCTGACAATCTGGCAATGACTGAGAAACGTCCTATTCTAGTTGTTAGTGCCATGTAAATGTTTTTGTCTTCATCCTTTCATCTTTACACCCCGCTTAATGGAAGAACCTACAGTGACTTTAAGGGTAAAATAAAATAATGTCCACATGAAAATCACATTGAATATAAATATTGCACATCCTGTACATACACAAAACATATAAATATATACACATACTGAGATGCTTCACATACACTATATACACACATATATAAACTCAGAAAAAAAAGAAATGCCCCTTTTTCAGCAGCCTGTCTTTCAAAGATAATTCGTAAAAATCCAAATAACTGCACAGATCTTCATTGTAAAGGGTTTAAACACTGTTTCCCATGCTTGTTCAATGAAACATAAACAATTAATGAACATGCACCTGTGGAACGGTCATTAAGACACTAACAGCTTGCAGACGGAAGGCAATTAAGGTCACAGTTATGAAAACTTAGGACACTAAAGAGGCCTTTTTACTGACTCTGAAAAACACAAAAAGAAAGATGCCCAGCGTCCCTGCTCATCTTCGTGAATGTGCCTTCGACATGCTGCAAGGAAGCATGAGGACTGCAGATGAGGCCAGGGCAATGAATTGCAATGTCCGTACTGTGAGATGCCTAAGACAGCTCTACATGGAGACGGGACAGACAGCTGATCGTCCTCGCAGTGGCAGACCACTTGTAACAAAAACCTGCACAGGATCGGTACATTACACCAGGAATGCACAATCCTTCCATCGGTGCTCAGACTGTCCACAATAGGCTGAGAGAGGCTGGACTGAGTGCTTGTAGGCCTGTTGTAAGGCAGGTCCTCACCAGACATCACCGGCAACAACGTTGCCTATGGTCACAACCCCACCGTCGCTGGACCAGACAGGACTGGAAAAAAGTGCTCTTCACTTTTGCCTTACAAGGGGTGATGGTCGGATTTGCGTTTATCGTCGAAGGAATGAGTGTTACATCGAGGCCTGTACTCTGGAGCAGGATCAGTTTGGAGGTTGAGGGTCCGTCATGGTCTGGGGCGGTGTGTCACAGCATCATCGGACTGAGCTTGTCATTGCAGGCAATCTTAATGCTGTGTGTTACAGGGAGGACATCTTCCTCCTTCATGTGGTACCCTTCCTGCAGGCTCATCCTGATATGACCCTCCAGCATGACAATGCCACCAGCCATACTGCTCGATTCAGGAATCCCGGATCTCAATCCCATTGAGCACGTCTGGGACCTGTTGGATCGGAGAGTGAGGGCTATGGTCATTCCCCCCAGAAATGTCAGGGAACTTGCAGGTGCCTTGGTGGAAGAGTGGGGTAATATCTCACAGCAAGAACTGGCAAATCTGCTGCAGTCCATGAGGAGGAGATGCACTGCAGTACTTAATGCAGCTGGTGGCCACACCAGATACTGACTGTTACTTTTGATTTTGATCCCCCCTTTGTTCAGGGACACATTGTTTAATTTCTGTTAGTCACACGTCTGTGGAACTTGTTCAGTTTATGTCTCAGTTGTTGAATCTTGTTATATTCATACAAATATTTACACATGTTAAGTTTGCTGAACATAGACGCAGTTGACAGTGAGAGGACGTTTCTTTTTTTACTGAGTTTAGTATGAACATCAGTACTCATATCTTAGACAGTCAGTGAGTATGGTTACATGCACACAATAACACGATTATTGTGAATAGTCAGATACATTTTATAGTTTGATTTAAACGTTTACATGCTTTGCAAGAAGGACAATTTCCCTAATAATCCTGTTGACATGGGCACATCTGAAATCAGGCTTCCCTAATGGACTTTGGGAAAGGCAGAAAAACAATCGAAATAAACATTCTACCACAGCGACTGTTATTTTTGGGAAGCCTAGTTCGGACATATAACGTTTGTATGTGAAAACTATTTCTAAGATGAATACTTTCAGTTTTTCCAAACTCACTTGACGTAAGAGGGAGGTTGCTGGTGGCAGGACATACACACTGCTGGAACTCTGAACTGTTATACATGTACTAATAATATGAAAGATTGCTCAGAAAACCAGGCGTTTTAAACTGTGTTTCGATGATGACCGTATGCTGTTAAACTAAGGAGAGCAAGGTGTTTACATGACTAATGCTGTGTTGGGCCTACTGCCCTAATCAGTTTAATAGTGAATGATTAGTGTGCATGTAAACATACTAGTTTATTATGTATACTTATGATGTGTACTGTATGAGGGTAACTCGTCAGCTGAATGCCAGCTGAATGACATGTGTTCGTTGCTTTAAACCTCCCTAACATGCAAGTGGAAAAGGATTACAGCCATTTCAGTTGGATTTAGGAGAAAATATGAGCTATAACAAATCTTGCTCTATGCCCTGCCTAGTCCTTGACATAGAATCTGATAAGATGTACCACATGCAATCCTTTACATTCTATTGGCTGTACAGTAAAATCATTAACTACTGGAGGTGAAATTGATTAACACTAATCTAATCCCCTTTGGTGCCGGAAGAAATGGCAACAGTTTTGCGGGCGCCTAACAAATTGTGCTATTATGTGTTTTTTTCTCACGTTATTTGTAACTTATTTTGTACATAATTTTTCTGTCACCGTATCTTACGGCAAAAAAAAGAGCTTCTGGATATCAGGACAGCGATCACTCACCTTGGATTAGACAGGATGTACTTCGAACACCCGACAAAGCCAACATCTTCGTCATTGGCAAGAGAAAGAGATGCAGGGACAGACGACACACAGCGTTGTGCCTCGTAAGGGTCTGCTGAAGGCGAGTGGGAAAGCTGCCGTTACCATCAGTATTACTTGCCAACTGACAATCATTGGACAATAAATTAGACGAGGTACTATCACGAATATCCTACCAACCGGACATCAGAAACTGGATATTCAGCTAGTGGGATATACGCTGCACCAGCTAGATAGAACAACACACTGGTAAGACGAGGGTTGGGCGGTCTGTGCATATTTGTAAACAACAGCTGGTGCACGAAATCTAAGGAAGTCTCTAGATTTTGCTCGCCTGGAGTAGAGTATCTTATTATTAGCATCTATACTTTTCGTGGCTGTTTATTTACCACCACAGAGAGATGCTTGCACTAAGACCGCTTTCAGTCAGCTGTACAAGGAAATAAGCAAACAGGAAACCACTCACACAGAGGCGACGCTCCTAGTGGCCGGGGACTTTAATGCAGGGAAACTTAAATCAGTTTTACCGAATTTCTCTCACCATGTTAAATGTGCAACCAGAGGGAAAACAATATAGATCACCTGTACTCCACACACAGAGACGCGTACAAGCTCTCCCTCGCCCTCCATTTGGTAAATCTGACCACAACTCTATCCTTCTGATTCCTGCTTACAAGCAAAAATTAAAGCAGGAAGCACCAGTGACTCGGTCTATAAAAAAGTGGTCAGATGAAGCAGATGCTAAACTACAAGACTGTTTTGCTAGCACAGACTGGAACACATTGTGGGATTCTTCTGATGGCATTGAGGAGTACACATCAGACGCTGGCTTTATCAATAAGTGCATCGAGGATGTCGTCCCCACAGTGACTGTACGTACAGTGGCTTGCAAAGGTTTTCACCCCTCTTGGCATTTTTCTTATTTTGTTGCCTTACAACCTGGAATGAAAATGGATTTTGGGGGGGGGTATGTATCATTTGATTTACATAACATGCCTACCACTTTGAAGATGCAGAATATTTTTATTGTGAAACAAACAAAAAATAAGACAAAAAACTTGAAAACTTGAACGTGCATAACTTTTCAACCCCCCTAACGACAATACTTTGGGGTATGTCTCTATAAGCTAGCCACTGGGATGTTTGCCCATCCTTCAAGTCAAAACTGCTCCAGCTCCTTCAAGTTGGATGGGTTCCGCTGGTGTTCAGCAATCTTTAAGTCATACCACAGATTCTCAATTGGATTGAAGTTTAAGCTTTGACTAGGCCATTCCAAGACATTTAAATGTTTCCCCTTAAACCACTCAAGTGTTGCTTTAGCAGTATGCTTAGGGCCATTGTCCTGCTGGAAAGTGAACCTCCGCCCCAGTCTCAAGTCTCTGGAAGACTGAAACAGGTTTCCCTCAAGAATTTGATGAAAAAAAAACACCCCGACAGCATGATGCTGCCACCACCATGCTTCACTGTGGGTACGGTGTTCTTGGAGTGATGAGAGATGTTGGGTTTGCGCCAGAAATAGCATTTATTTTAGTCTCATCTGACCAGAGTACCTTCTTCCATATTTTTGGGGAGTCTTCCACAAGCCTTTTGGCGACACCAAACATGTTTGCTTATTTTTTTCGAGCCACTCTACTGTAAAGCCCAGCTCTGTGGAGTGTATGGCTTAAACTGGGCCTATGGACAGATACTCCAATCTCTGCTGTGGAGCTTTGTAGCTCCTTCAGGGTTATCGTTGGTCTCTTTGTTGCCTCTCTGATTAATACCCTCCTTGCCTGGTCCGTGAGGTTTGGTGGGCGGCCCCCTCTTGGCAGTTTTGTTGTGGTGTCATATTCTTTCCATTTTTTTTCCATTTGATTTAGTTGTGCTTCATGGAATGTTCAAAGTTTCTGATATTTTATAATCTAACCTAACCCTGATCTGTACTTCTCCACAACTTTGTCCTTGAGCAGTTTGGAGAGCTCCTTGGTCTTCATGGTGCCGCTTGCTTGGTGGTGCCCCTTGCTTAGTGGTGTTGCATACTCTGGAGCCTTTCAGAACAGGTGTATATATACTGAGATCATGTGACAGATCATGTGACACTTAGATTGCACACAGGTGGACTTTCTTTCACTAGTACTGTCATGTCTTTGTCTATGCCGGATTAAGTGATATGACATGCTATTCTATATAATCCTTTCTCTGTAATTAAAATTACCTGACTGAGCTAATGATGTAAATGTAAATAACTAGAAAGTCGGGGCACCACAAAATAATATTTATAGAGCTGTTATCTTCCGTATAAACTCTTAAAGACCGGGTAATATTTTACATCAATAGCATTCAATATTAATCATTAATCATCACCTTATTTCAGTCTCATCTGAAAGTTGTAAATTCTTCACGAACCCTGGCTAACGAGTTGAATCAGCATTACAAAATTGGGTTGAATAATTTATTTACTAAATACTTAACTAGTCACACAGAATGACATATACACAGAATGAATCATACCTTGATTACAAATTATGTCATAAAGGAAAACGTCCCTGGCAGACGGAACAGCTATGACAACTGGTTACACAAAGAAAGTGGGTTGGGTTTGAGTGAAAGAGCGGGAAGACTGAGGAATAAAGGGAGAAGCTGTGCTATCGTAAATACAATATCCTATGCATTCTAAATTACCGCCCATTTGGAAAAGGAAAATGCAATAATTATTTACTCTGAGCTGTGCTTCCATAGGTTGGTGGTAGATGGAACTTAGTCCTTTGAAGAGTGTATCTGGTGGTGAACGGGATACATGTAGTGTTGTTGTTGTGTGGTAGATGGGATACTCTGTCTGTCCTTTCCTTGCCCACGTTTACAGCTGCTGTTGCTTACTCAACGGCTAGGATGTCTCACTTCTTTAGTGAATAAGAGTTCAAAGTTCATACCATTCACAACCAAAGCTCACGCTGAGGTTGGCTTAGTTCTGTAGTTGCACATGTTAATCCTTTTTAACGTATGGACCGTCGTCCTCACGTCCTCGGAACAGATGGTTATATTGTCGTCAAGGCTTTATATATGAAGGTAGAGGAGGGCATATTTCATAGTTTATAACCAATGTCTTTTCAAGTGGGCAGGCCACTGAGTCGGGCCTAAATCAGTCATGAAAACCCAATTGGCCCTAACATTTTAGAATCTAAAATCACATTTCATCCCCTCACAAATATTTTCATATACAAACATTTAAATTGGACAACAATTCCATGTGAATCTGATAACTATAATTTGTAGACTTTCCACTATACAGTTTATGTCATCCTGTCATTGATGGGAATGTCTCAGATGACAACCGAACTGACATCATATTCATTAAGTATCAACGCATATGTTCAACTGGTCGGATTACCAAAATATGGTTAATTTCCCCCCACCTTCTGATGTTCCCTGAATCTCTATGTTAACCAAAGGATTTTCAATAGTCACATCAGTAGGGTAGATAGAGGAAAAAAGGGGGGAGAGGTATTTATGACTGTCATAAACCTATCCCCTGGCCAGCGTCATGACAGTACCCTCAAAGCTCATCACTAAGCTAAGGATCCTGGGACTAAACACCTCCCACTGCAACTGGATCCTGGACTTCCTGACGGGCCGCCCCCAGGTGGTGAGGGTTGGTCGCAACACATCCGGCATGCTGATCCTCGACAAAGCCTATTCCCCCTCAGGAAACGAAAAAGATTTGGCTTGGGTCCTCAGATCCTCAAAAGGTTCTACAGCTGCACCATCGAGAGCATCCTGACTGGTTGCATCACTGCCTGGTATGGCAACTGCTCGGCCACCGACCGCAAGGCACTACAGAGGGTAATGCGTACAGCCCAGTACATCACTGGGGCTAAACTGCCTGCCATCCAGGACCTCTACACCAGGCGTTGTCAGAGGAAGGCCCTTAAAATGATCAAAGACCCCAGCCACCCCAGTCATAGACTGTTCTCTCTACTACCGCATGGCAAGCGGTACCAGAGTGCCAAGTCTAGGACAAAAAGGCTTCTCAACAGCTTTACCCCCAAGCCATAAGACTCATGAACAGGTAATCAAATGGCTACCCGGACTATTCGCATTGTGTACCCCCCCCAAGCCCTTTTTTACACTGCTGCTACTCTCTGTTTGTCAAATATGCATAGTCACGTTAACCATACCTACATGTACATACTACCTCAATTGGCCCGACTAACTGGTGCCTTTATTTAGCCTCGCTACTGTATATAGCCTCGTCACTGTTATAGCCTTTCTACGATTATAGCCTCGCTACAGTTATATCTTCACTACTGTATATAACCTTGCTACTGTTATAGCCATGAACTGTTATAGCCTCGCTACTGTATATAGCCTTGCTACTGTTTATTTTTCACTGTCTTTTTACTGTTGTTTTTATTTCTTATCTATTGTTCACCTAATACCTATTTTTTTACTTAAAAATTGCACTGGTGGTTATGGGTTGTAAGTAAGCATTTCACTGTAAGGTCTACACCTTTTGTATTCGGCGCACATGACAAATCAACTTGGAATGTTTCAAATCAAATCAGACTGTATATGATTTTTTAAATTAACGGCTAAAACAGTTTTCTTTGTACATACTCAGAATGCATGCTGAAGAATAGCTACTGTATTCCAGGAGATATGAATCACTTGTTTTGACCAGTTTAAATCTTCTTGAGAGTTAAGAGTCTCTTCATGTTGAGTTGTGGTCCTCGGTAACTCAAAGCATATGACATGTCTGCTGTGGAGACAGTTTTCTTTAAATAACTCGAGTGCATGAATTAAAAGGGATCTGATGTGTTCAGCGAGCTAACTTTTAATTAGCGTCAGCTGTACAAGTTGAGCCGAACAAACCCCTGCTATACTGAGCTTAATTAGACGCTGACTTGTTTTTATTTATTTACAAAGCCTCGCATAGACACTCAACTCCCCTGCTGACGACTCATTGTGACTCATTGTGACCAACGGGAACTCACTCACTCAGTGCTTTGCCTGCTGGGGGGGCCTGGGGGTCGGCATTCTCATCCTCATATCAGCCATGCGTGGAAACAGCAGAACTCATGCCTGAAAGAGCTTTTTCCATTCCTCCGTTTTGCCTTTTGACACATTAGTCATTTGGTTTGTGGGGTCCAGATTAAGTCAGCACACTATCATCCAAATGAGGCAGGAGAGATAAGTCATCTAATTTACATTTGTTGTTCTGCTTTAAGCATAAACAGCCAGATGCTCTATTTGTGAGACTGTCACAATTAGCAAATAAACATTTTCACATTAAACTTGATTAAAATTCATAGTAGGACATTGGGTATTCAATCAAAAGTAAGGTGAGGAGCCTCCCGGGTGGTACAGTGGTTAAGGGCGCTGTACTGCAGCGCCAGCTGTGCCACCAGAGACTCTGGGTTAGCGCTCAGGCTCTGTCGTAACCGGCCGCGACCGGGAGGTTCGTGGGGAGACGCACAATTGGCCCAGCGTTGTCCGGGTTAGGAAGGGTTTGGTCGGTAGGGATATCCTTGTCTCATCACGCACCAGCGACTCCTGTGGCGGGCCGGGTGCAGTGCACACTAACCAGGGTTGCCAGGTGCATGGTGTTTCCTCTGAAACATTGGTGCGGCTGGCTTCCAGGCCCTTTAAGAGCCAGGTCCATGTGACCTGTTGATAAAAGCTCAAGATGTGACCAGTACAGTCTGATTATATGTTAGTGAAATTGATTGAAATACTGTACTTCAAACACTGCTAAAAAAAAATGTTATTCTAATTATTATGAGCTTGAGTAGCGTTGGTGCAATGTCAGAAATGGTATATAATTTGCACAGCTCTCAGATCCCTCCATTTAGAATGTTCAGGACTATGCGTCATTGCAGATATGTCTGTTAGTTGGTAATATTCATAGGATGACATTGTAGTCGCCCACCTTTTTCCAAAACATTTCATTTTCTACAGATTACAGTAGCTAGAAACCTTCTACAGTACATACATTCTACAGTTCATACATGGTGCAGTATGTACATGCTACAGTTCATACATAGTACAGTATGTACATGCTACAGTTCATACATGGTGCAGTATGTACATGCTACAGTTCATACATGGTACAGTATGTACATGCTACAGTTCATACATGGTACAGTATGTACATGCTACAGTTCATACATGGTACAGTATGTACATTCTACAGTTCATACATGGTACAGTATGTACATGCAACAGTTCATACATGGTACAGTATGTACATTCTACAGTTCATACATGGTACAGTATGTACATTCTACAGTTCATACATGGTACAGTATGTACATTCTACAGTTCATACATGGTACAGTATGTACATTCTACAGTTCATACATGGTACAGTATGTACATTCTACAGTTCATACATGGTACAGTATGTACATTCTACAGTTCATACATGGTACAGTATGTACATTCTACAGTTCATACATGGTACAGTATGTACATTCTACAGTTCATACATGGTACAGTATGTATATTCTACAGTTCATACATGGTACAGTATGTATATTCTACAGTTCATACATGGTACAGTATGTACATACTGACAGCATGTTTGCACAACTGGCCTATGCTTCCCTTTTCAATACAGATTTGACACTTCTATTGAATCTAATTCACCCACACACCACCCGACTTTTATCAACACTATTCAGAAAAACACATTCAAAACTACGATTATTGCGTGGTCATTGTCCTACCATTTCGTATTTAATTGATTCCTCACATTTTACATTTGCTTTCCCTGTGGTTTGGTGATTACTTTTGAGTCCACTTTATTAAGTTCTTCCAATATCCCGGTCAATTTTTGTCTGTGTGACGTGAGCCTCTCCTTATCGTTACCATGGTAACCACCCTGAGCAGATGAAAGTTTGCCGTAAACATGTCCCCCACAATAGCTCTGTGTCTCCCATTAGAGGTGAGTCTTTAAATACGGGGGAAAAAATGAGTATACTGTATATTGTTCTTTTTTGAACATTAGCTGACTCCAAGGCCACACTTGTCAAGGGAAATGTCAGTGTGATCCTCAGCCTTTTATCCTGCTCGCCGCTGCTGTCATAATGAAGCGCCATTTCATTTCTCTTCCCCCAGATGAAGTGATAAGAGTTGAAAAGTGGTTTTGACATGTAGATGATGGAGGAGAGAAGTAAATAAGTCCCACAGCTCTGTGGAGCTCTGTACACTTCAGACAGTGTCTGGAAGCAGGATTGCACAAGGGTTATGTCTCCTCCGGAGATGAAAGAAAGCAGGCTTGATTTTGTCTGGGAAACACATTATATAAAAGCCATATAGCGTGCAACTGCAAAAATGTTGATCAAGAAATAAGGAGACAAAACTAATTGAGACAAGGTTGTTTTCTGTCAAGCTTGTTAAAGATGACACGAAGAGGAAGAATATTTTTAACTGCAGTTGATGGGAAAATACAACAAGCATGTCTCATTATTATACATCAAATTGGAGAACACAGAAGACGGCCGAAGTAGCTACTACTGGATGGTAGCTACTAACTCCTATGGGATGATAGTGAGGTTTAGTTCTATATACTATCCTTAATAATGATGAAGGTGATGGTAATGATGATGATGATGATTATGATTCGTAATGACTGACAAATCTAGCATTAATGGATATGAGATATTGTTGGCTATAAAGTGGCAAAAAATAAACAAACCTCTTCAAACAAAAGCCTGTGCTGCCCACTGACATTAAAGGATGTGCCTAGTGCTCAGCAATTCTTGTGCCAGTGAGGAGGAAGGCCATGACAGTTAGCTACGGCATTATGTAGAGAGGATTCAATTGCAAAGCAACTGTAATTGATTAACCATTCAAGAGTTGACTGCTTTCAAAGCAGGAAAATTGAATTCTGACCTCAATGATGTAGCATTTCAAATGACCTGGCTTATAGAAATGACTTTGAATGTGTGCTGTCGGAGAGGCCCAGTTTTGTGCCTGTGGTTTGTGCACAGAATCTCAGATTAGTTCTCAGAAATGTAGATTTGATAAAACTGTATAGCTAATATTCCAGGTGAATTATTTTGACATTTACATTTCCCCAGACGAAATGAAGCCCACTGACTAAAAGGTCTTCTCATTTCATGTTTTCATCAACCGTTTCCATTTTTTCTTTAAACTTTCTGATACACTGTAAAAGTATGCCTGTGTTGTAGTAAAGGCTTACAATGCATTTGTAGCTCTCCTTCAGTCGCAACTCTCCCAGGGCTTGTGTATTCCTTCTCTGTGCATTGTTTCTCTTTAATAGCCCTGTCTCCATGTCTCTCTGGATTACCATGTAAAGGAACCATTTACTTGGTCAAATACTGTATGTTAGAAGAAAAGACAATCATGCATTTTTAATGATATTGTTTGTTTCTGTCTCTCCTTTTTCTCCCGAGTGCCATCCACCCTGATCCAGTGTAGTTCTGGCGTCAGTTCATCCAACATCAAGTGCATTTTTCATGGGGCAATCTGTGTGATTCTTTTCATGTGAGCAATTCCTGCCCCCCCCCCACCCTCCCCCACCAGCCTGCTTCTCTGTGCCTAAGCAATGTGGCATATGAAAGGAACTCATCAGAAAGGAATTGTTTTGTGTGCAGGAGAAAAGAGGTGAGAGGAATAACAGTGTCTGCAGGTCAATTTAGATGTCCATGACAAGGCCTCAGAAAGGTCATCTGTGGCATTTCTTTATTTTGCCAGTTTATAAAGGGCATGTGTTGTAGGGCATGAAAGGCAGCAATGAGCAAGGGGGATCGTGACTGGCAGATTGGCACATTGGTTCAACCCCTACCCATGACATGTGCTCACTACAATTATATTAAGGACTCTGTCAGAACAACCCAGCAATATTGGAGGTAGCAAAGGTCATGGACATTGATTCCAACTAACTGATTTCATGTTACAGGTCTGTGGAACTCTTCACATGAAGCTGAACTGCTCACCAGTCGGAGAAGCTCCCAGTCTTCTGCAAACTAATTGCTGTAAAATGGAAGTGCCCTGAACCGGATGGCTCTCATATCAATCCATGGCATATTTATCTTTAATTGGGCGCAAGAAAGTTTTAGGGCCCTGATCTATGCCATTTTTCAGATGATATTTAACTGCTTTTGACTGCCATTTTATTCACAATTTTTGTTCACAATTTCACCAAGACACCCATCAAAACACTTCTGCCTACAGTATGTGGTTAATAGCTTTTTTCCCCTGGCAGTAGTCTTCTTTGTGCAAGCTTTAGAAATGGCTGTACAATAATTTGCAACAGACAGTAGGCAAAGATAACATGGTATTGAGAATAGAATGATCAAATCAAAGTTTGTCACGTGCGCCGAACAAGTGTAGACCTTACAGTGAAATACTTACTTACAGGCTCTAACCAATAGTGCAAAAAAGGTATTAGGTGAACAATAGGTAGGTAAAGAAATAAAACAGTAAAAAGACAGGCTATATACAGTAGCAAGGCTATAACAGTAGCGAGGCTACATACAGACACCGGTTAGTTAGGCTGATTGAGGTAGTATGTGCATGTAGATATGGTTAAAGTGACTATGCATATATGATGAACAGAGTAGCAGTAGAGTAATAGAGGGATTGGCGGGTGGTGGGTGGGACACAATGCAGATAGCCCGGTTAGCCAATGTGCGGGAGCACTGGTTGGTCGGCCCAATTGAGGTAGTATGTACATGAATGTATAGTTAAAGTGACTATGCATATATGATACACAGAGAGTAGCAGCAACGTAAAAAGAGGGGTTGAGGGGGAGGCACACAATGCAAATAGTCCGGGTAGCCATTTGATTAACTCTTCAGGAGTCTTATGGCTTGGGGGTAAAATCTGTTGAGAAGCCTTTTTGTCCTAGACTTGGCACTCCGGTACCGCTTGCCATGCAGTAGTAGAGAGAACAGTCCATGACTGGGGTGGCTGGGGGTCTTTGACAATTTTTAGATCCTTCCTCTGACACTGCCTGGTGTAGAGGTCCTGGATGGCAGGCAGCTTAAGCCCAGTGATGTACTGGGCCATACACATTACCCTCTGTAGTGCCTTGCAGTCAGAGGCCGAGCAAATTGCCGTACCAGGAAGTGATGCAACCAGTCAGGATGCTCTCAATGTTGCAGCTGTAGAATCTTTTGAGGATCTGAGGACCCATGACAAATCTTTTTAGTTTCCTGAAGGGGAATAGGTTTTGTCGTGCCTTCTTCAAACTCTCTTGGTGTGTTTGGACCATTTTAGTTTGTTGGTGATGTGGACACCAAGGAACTTGAAGCTCTCAATCTGCTCCACTACAGCCCGGTCGATGAGAATGGGGGCATGCTCGGTCCTCCTTTTCCTGTAGTCCACAACCATCTCCTTAGTCTTGGTTACGTTGAGGGATAGGTTGTTATTCTGGCACTACCCGGGCAGGTCTCTGATGATGGTGTTGGAGTCGTGCCTGGCCATGCAGTCGTGGGTGAACAGTAGTCCAAATAGTCCAGGCGATATATGCCAAATTGAACTTTTTCATAAAAGCATGAAACTTGTACAGTTTGGGGCCCTGAATATTTTCACATATGGAGCCATCTCAAAAATGCCTCCAGACAGCCATTTTCCATTCCACCATAACCAAATGATGTATTTTGTGTACCAAACATAATAACCAAACATAATAACCCTGAAAAGGTGATGTCTAGAGGTGTCACTTCCGGCACCGACAGAGATGGCCGCCTCGCTTCGCATTCCTAGGAAACTATGCAGCATTTTGTTTTTTTTATGTGTTATTACTTACATTGTTAACCCAGGAAATATTAGGTTTTATTACATACAGTCGGGAGGAACTATTGGATATAAGAGCAACATCAACTCACCGACATTACGACCAGGAATACGACTTTCCCAAAGCGGATCCTCTGATCCTCCACCACCCAGGACAATGGATCGGATCCCTGCCGGCAATCCAAAACAACGGCGCTGCAGAAGCGGCATACGGAGCGGTCTTCGGGTCAGGGTCCATATCCCGAGCATACTACTCGCCAATGTCCAGTCTCTTGGTAGACGAAATCTGAGCAAGGGTAGCATTGCAGAGAGACATCAGAGATTGTAACGTTCTTTGTTTCACGGAAACATGGCTCACTCGGGCTACGTCATCATAGTCGGTACAGCCACCAGGCTTCTTCACGCATCACGCCGACAGAAACAAACATCTCTCTGGTAAGAAGAAGGGCAGGGGTGTGTATGCCTTGTGAATAACGAGACGTAGTGTGATCATAACAACATACAGGAACTCAAGTCCTTTTGTTCACCTGACCTAGAATTCCTTACAATCAAATGCCGATCGCATTATCTACCAAGAGAATTCTCTTCAATCATAATCACAGTCGTGTATATCCCGCCCCAATCAGACACATTGATGACCTTGAAATCATTTGACTCTATGTAAACTGGAAACCACATATTCTGAGGCTGCATTGATTGTAGTTGGGGATTTTAACAAGGCTAATCTGAAAACAAGGCTCCCTAAATTCTATCAGCATATCGAATGCGCGACCCGGGCTTGCAAAACCCTGAATCATCATTATTCTAACTTCCGCAACACATATAAAGCCCTCCCCCGCCCTCCTTTTGGAAAATCTGACCACGACTCCATTTTGTTGCTCCCAGCCTATAAACAGAAACTAAAACAGGAAGCGCCCGTGCTCAGGTCTGTTCAACGCTGGTCCGACCAATCAGATTCCACGCTTCAAGATTGCTTCGATCATGTGGACTGCGATATGTTCCGCATAGAGTCGGACAATAACATTGATGAATATGCTGATTCGGTGAGTGAGTTTATTAGCAAGTGTATCAGTGATGTTGTACCCACAGTGTCTATTAAAACATTCCCCAACCAGAAACTGTGGATTGATGGCAACAATCTTGCACAACTATAAGCCCGAACCACTGCTTTTAATCAGGGCAAGGTGACCGGAAACATGACCAAATACAAACAGTGTAGCTATTCCCTCCGCAAGGCAATCAAACAAGTTAAGCGTCAGTATAGAGACAGAGTAGAGTCGTAATTCAATGGCTTAGACATGAGAGGTAGGTGGCAGGGTCTACAGTCAGTCACGGACTACAAAAGAAAACAGCACTGTTGCGGACCACGATGTCTTGTTCCCAGACAAACTAAACAACTTCTTTGCTCACTTTGAGGACAACACAGTGCAACTGACATGGCTCGCTACCAAAACCTGCAGGCTCTCGTTCGCTACCAAAACCTGCGGGCTCTCCTTCGAGACCCTGGGTCTCGACCCCGCCCTGTGCAACTGGGTCCTGGACTTCCTGAAGAGCCGCTGCGAGCTGGTGAGGGTAGGTAACAACTTCTCCATCCTGCTGATCCTCAACACTGCGGCCCCACAAGGGTGCGTTCTCAGCCCTCTCCTGTACTTCCTGTTCACCCATGACTGCGTGGCCATGCACGCCTCCAACTCAATCATCAATTTTGCAGACGACACTACGGTGGTAGGCTTAATTACCAACAACGACGAGACGGCCTACAGGGAGGAGGTGAGGGACCTCGGAGTGTGGTGTCAGGTAAATAACCTCACATTCAATGTCACCGAAACAAAGGAGACGATCGTGGACTTCAGGAAACAGCAGAGGAAGCAGCCCCCTATCCACATCGACGGGACAGTAGTGGAGAAGGTGGAACGTTTTGAGTTCCTCAGCGTACACTTCACAGACAAACTGAAATGGTCCACCCACACAGACAGTGTGGTGAAGAAGGCGTAGCAGCGCCTTTTCAACCTCAGGAGGCTGAAGAAATTTGGCTTGTCACCAAAAGCACTCACAAACTTTTACTGATGCAAAATTGAGAGCATCCTGTCGGGCTGTATCACCGCCTGGTACAGCAGCTGCTCCACCCACAACCGTAAGGCTCTCCAGAGGGTAGTGAGGTCTGCACAACGCATCACCGGGGGCAAACTACCTGCCCTCCAGGACACCTACACCACCCGATGTCACAGGAAGGCCATAAAGATCATCAAGGACAACAACCACCCGAGCCACTGCCTGTTCACCCCGCTATCATCCAGAAGGCGAGGTCAGTACAGGTGCATCAAAGCAGGGACCGAGAGACTGAAAAACAGCTTCTATCTCAAAGCCATCAGACTGTTAAACAGCCATCACTAACATTGAGTGGCTGCTGCCAACATACGGACTCATCTCTAGCTACTTTAATAATGAAAAATTGATGTAATAAATTAATCATGAGCTACTTTAAACAATGCCACAATATAAAATGTTTACATACCCTATATTACTCATCTCATATGTATATACTATACTCTATACCATCTACTGCATCTTGCCTATGCCGTTCGGCAATCACTCATTCATATATTTTTATGTACATATTCTTATTCATTCCTTTACACTTGTGTGTATAAGGCAGTTGTTGTGAAATTGTTAGGTTAGATTACTTGTTAGATATTACTGCATGGTCAGAACTAGAAGCACAAGCATTTAGCTACACTCACACTAACATCTGCTAACCATGTGTATGTGACAAATAAAATTTGATTTGATTTGCCTATATGTTTCGATGGTCAAGGATTACAATGATGCCATGCACAGCATCAAAAAAGACTCCAGACAGCCGTGGCGGACATTTTGCTATTCAGCCATAAACGTACAATGTATTTTTCGTCATATCTGTAGAACCAACCATGATAACACAGAAAAGCTGATATTTACACCTCTGTTTTGATGGTCAATGATTACAACAGTGACATGTGCAACATCACAAGCAGGTTAGATGATTATATAATGGTGGCCTGCCAAGTTAAGCCATGGGATGAAATTCAATAAAATCGTTGTTTCTGACAGCGTGCCCTATTGAATATTATTTATGTGGCACACAGAGCCGTACAGTTGTCTACTGCTGTCGTCTTGTCCCTGGTTGTGAATGTGGATACTGTGAGACACTGTGTAAATTCATGGAACACAAGGGAGGTTTTAGAAATGGTCTGGACCCAGGTATTTGGTGATTTCATGGGCACATATGTACCTCAAGTGCTTGTCGGTCCCAAATGCGGCCCACCACTCCTCAAGTAATATTTCTGAAGAGAACATTTCCATTTTTGAGCAATTCACAATTGTCCTTTTACGCACACGCCATAACCGGACAATGTATTTTCCATCATATCTGCTGAACTAAACATGACAACAAAAATATGATGTCTACCCCCATGTTTTGATGGCAAGAGATTAAAATGGTACCATGTACAACACCATAAACAGTTCTGATTATTATATGGCAAGAAATCCAATGAAATCGGCATTTCTGACGACCTACCAAATATAATATTATTTCTGTTGTTGATTAGAAAGTTGTATTACATTATTATTTTATTTACATAATGCTTGAAAGTGAAGCTCAAGGGTAATACCACAGAGGCTTCAAACCCAGAGTTACAAGTGGCCAATACTACTGGGAACGTCTCAAGAAACAGACTCAACAGACCAGACGGGTTTGGGGAGTCTATGGGAGAAGTGAAAATGTCTTCCTTACTAGTTACTTTTCTCTGAAGGCACAACCTAGATTCAAGCCAAAGTCTCAAATAGCTGAACATGTAATTACTACAACCTCATAAAAGTGACAAACTGACACGTTTGAATTTGAGTCAAAAACAACTTTTTTTCAAAGGAATGCCTTTGAATTGATGGCCTGCACATGCGTAGACCGGCGGGACACTGACCTGATTATGTGTTTCTGTGCATGAGCTTAGTTAGCCAACGTCACGATGACATTGCCCACAAGCGTGATGAAGGATTTCTATTAGAGAAGCAGTTTCTTTATGTATATTCTCGTTGGCAGTACCCTCTAAGTGATTCCCTGTACAGTCTGGAGTAAGACAGGCCCGGGGTCACTCATCTCTCCTATCCACTTTCTTATTAACATTGACTCGATCATGACCAAAACCAATCTTATAAACCCAGTGGTATTGAGTGTTCTCCCAGCTGGAAGATCTCTAGACAACAATTTCTCATTGTGCATTTGCCAAACTCGTCCCATTTGAATTTCTTAGCAGAACAGCCTCAAAACAAATATCCATCTAGAATAGAACAGCTCTGTCAAATCTGTTCTGTTGTATGGTTTGGAGTGATGCCCTGTTGTCAAGAACATGAGAAGGGTGGAGTCTTTTAGCAGTGGTTGTCTCGAGAATCTGCTGCGTCTTCTGGTCGAATAAAATGCACTACAGTAAGTTGTACAAGACCAGTTGCCAAAATGTCACAGCATGACTCTGATGGCTTGGCCACATTCTCAGAATGCCCAGATATAGACTCATTATGGACTTATGTCCCAATGGGGATGAAGTGGATTGGCCGGATTGAGGCCTATTTAGGATATGAGATGTTTGTCGGCCTATGTGGACAACTCTCTGGCTAAAGTGTCTTGTACACTCTGATCTACTATGGTCATCCATGGCGTGAATATTGCGTAAATGAACAACTGGTGAATTAATGGTAACATACTTTACATGTACTCTCGTCTAAATTGACAATTTGTATGGCCTAGATGGTCATATGCATAACCTTTGCTGCGTGCTCTTTGTTCGTCTAGACCAGGTTGTTGTAAAACACTCTGTGACAGTCATTGTGAAAAGGACTATACAAATAACTTTTGTATTCATCAATTTTAATGTGCTGCACCAAAGTATCATTTGTGGGAAGATCTGTACCTTTTCTCATCCTTTCTTCATGAACATCGCAAAATGAGCTTTAATAGTAGAGAGACTTATTTAAGCTTGTATTTCTTTCATTACATTCCCAGTGGGTCAGAAGTTTACATACACTGAATTAGTATTGCCTTTAAATCCTCAGTTTTCACCTATCAAAGCCATTAAACTCTAACTGTTTTAGTCACAAATGGCATCATGTTGAAATCCCTGAGCTGTTTCCTTCCTCTCCGGCAACTGAGTTAGGAAGGACGCCTGTATCTTTGTTGTGGCGGGAGACCCTGTAGGCAGAAGACGGAGAGACAGCCTGGTGCGGGGGGCTGCCACCAGAGGGCTGGTGCGGTAGCCAGGCCAGGCCAATGTCCCCTAGCCAGGCCAGTGCGGCGAGGTGGAATAGCCCGCACTGGGCTGTGCTGGCGAACCGGGGACACCATGCGTAAAGCTGGTGCCATGTACGCCGGCCCAAGGAGACGCACTGGAGACCAGATGCGTAGAGCCGGCTTCATGGCACCTGGCTCAATGCCCACTCTAGCCCGGCCGATACGAGGAGCTGGAATGTACCGCACCGGGCTATGCACCCGCACCAGGGACACCGTGCGCTCCACAGCATAACACGGTGCCTGCCCGGTCTCTCTCACGCTCCAGTAAGCACAGGAAGTTGGTGCAGGTCTCCTACCTGGCTTCTCCACACTCCCTGTGCCCCCCCCCCAATAATTTTTTGGGGCTGCCTCTCGGGCTTCCTACCGCGCCGCCGTGCTGCCTCCATTTGCCGGGATCCCTCCTCACACTCCTCCTCCTCATCGCTGCCGCTGCTTCTGCTGCCCGTTACCACGCCGCTTGGTCCTCTGTTGGTGAGTGTTTCTGTAACGGCAGATTTCCTCTTCTTCGTCTGAAGAGGAGGTGTAGCAGGGATCGGACCAAAACGCAGCGTGGTAAGTGTCCACATCGTTTATTATAAAACATAAACTGAACACTAAGAACTACAAAACAATAAATGTGAACATGAACGAAAACCAAACCGAAACAGTCCCGTGTGGTGACAGATACGGAAACAAACACCCACAAACCAACAGTGAAACCCAGGCTTCCTAAGTATGATTCTCAATCAGAGACAACTAACGACACCTGCCTCTGATTGAGAACCATACTAGGCAACAGAAACCTAAAAATAGAAACACAGAACCTAGACTGCCCACCCCAACTCACGCCCTGACCATACTAAATAAAGACAAAACAAAGGAAAATAAAGGTCAGAACGTGACATACAGAGATTTAATGGCTTTGATAGGTGAAAACTGAGGATTTAAAGGCAATGCAACAAAAAATCGGCCCGCTGCTGAATCTAGTTGATGATCCCTGCTTTACATACAGCTAGTTAAGTCTAGGGTCGTTAAAATTGCTAGAGTGTACAACACACAGCTTGGCATAGCTTGACAGGTATTCAGAAACTCCCCATACCTCTTTTTTTAGACAGCCAGGAGTTGCTCCCAGGGCCTTCCAACATAGCTCATCCCACATGAGATGGACTGTCACAGTCTGAGGCAGCAGAATCAGTGCAGGGGAAATGTGTGAGCTGCCTGCAGCCTTATGCCTCTCTGTCATCGTCAGGGCCAGTGACAGCCAGGCAGGCAGATAGGAGCTGGAGGTTTCTGAGACTCAGCTTTCAGTGTCAGGATCAGGAACCCAAAGGGCCCTGTGCTGTGTTATCTCATATGGGAGTGGGAAGACAGGGAGGAGGGAGGGTGAGATGGGGAGTTTTGGTCAATGATGAGCAAACTGCCCATGGCTAGTTTATGCAATATGCATGCAAGCTGTCAGATCAGAAATGTCACCGTGAGTGAAGCTGTTGAATGAGAATATTATTTAAGTGCTAAAATGTTGTGGAAATTGAAAGTGGGGCTGTTTTTTTAACCTTTTTATTATATATTTTTTTATCAGAACATGTGTTTTGTGATTTAGAATGAGTACGAAATCAGTTCTATGTAGGCTACAGATCTTAATTTGAGCCAGTTTGCTACAGCAGGAAGATAATGTAGCAACAGGAAATGTGAATTATTATGTGGACTATAAGTCATTTATATTTTTGTAGGGGTAGATACATTTGGGGGTGGGGGTGCTGCAAAAATAGGTTTGTCCGCGCTACAGATGGCTATATCGGTCCACTAATACAAGTAAAGGCCCAGGGCAATACTATTGTGATGTATATATATATTTATATGTAATTTTTTGTAACATATTGTTGTATTGTTAAGATTTTTCAGTGGGTGCTGCATCACCCTCAGCACCCCTGTTTCCCACGGCAATGTAACATACACTGCACGTTTAAAATGTCCTGCATTGCAGGAAAATTCTTCTGCAACAGGGTGATACAATGAAGATCCAACATCTGTGCAGGATATTTTTGTCAGTCCTGCTCTTGAGTCTGGACTGACTGGTAAATGGAATGTTTAGGCTAAACAGGTGCTTGAAGAAAAGAGAAGGTGTCCCAAAATTGTTTCTTTCAATCAGTTTCTCTCTTTTTGGATCTCATCTCAAGCAGCAATTTCAAGTCCATTGTATTCACTATAAGGAGAAACTAAATACCCAAGTCACTGACTTTCTCTCTGAAGCAAGTTCCACCTAACAAATGATTCCAATGTCTGGTTCAGAGCACTTAAGCAGCATGAATAATTACACTCTGTGGTAGGATGGGGCGACAGCAGCTTGTGTGTGTGCATGCTGTAGGGATGACCAGGGATGACCAGTAGGGATGAGTAGGGATGACCAGTAGGGATGACCAGGGATGTTTTCTTGATACGTCCGTGAATTGGACCATTTTCTTGTCCTGCTAGGCATTCACAATAAGGAGTACTTTTGGTTGTCAGAGAAAATGTATGGAGTAAAAAGTACAACATTTTCTTTAGGAATGTAGTGGAGTAAAAGTAAAAGTAGTCAAAAATATAAATAGTAAAGTAAAGTACAGTGCCCGGTTGCATAAAACATCTAAAGTGTTTCCTTTAAGGGTTTACCTTAATAAATAATGTTCCCTTACCTAAGGGAATTGTTTAAGGGCGTTGCATAGAGCCCCTCAAATATTTCCTTAGGTAAGGGCATACTTAAGGGGTTTTACGGTAGTTTGAAGGCATGTATGGCAGAAAGAGTATCTGGCGACCATGGAGATGGACTGATTCACTGACTAAACGTCTCCTCAAAGAGATCCCTTTCGTTTTGTGAGATTGGAAAAAAATATAATGTCTACAATCAAGACAGGACAACCAAATTGCTTCAGAAGATAGTAAACCATGTTTCATGCTACTTTTTTTAAACCAACTTGTTTATATTACTTTCTAGTACGTCAAGCTAGCTTACAGAGTAGCTACAGTATAGCTATCTAGCCAGCTATCTTTGTAGCCAGGGGTAGTGCACCTTCCATTGTTTATCTAAATAGCTATCTCGTTGAGGTTTTACTTTTGTAACCACATCAGATGAAAGCAACATTCACCTCCACAAAAGCTTTTTACATTGATATCAATACTGAACGAAGCAATTAAAAAGGACCTCATGGGCACCCTTAACTTGTCTCTTCATTTAAGGGGGGAATTCACCTCAAAGTGTTTTATGCAACGGGGCCCTGATACCCACAGAAACTACTTAAGTAGTACTTTAAAGTATTTTTAACTTAAGTACATTACACCACTGTGTGTGTGTGAAAACAGCATCACTAGTGAGTGTGTGAGGTCTGACTGTGTGTGACTGTCATCAGCTGCACATTAGGGCAACGTGATTTCAGCACTGTCCAACTAGGGCTGTTGTCACATCAATAATGAAAGGCAAATTCAGACCTCCCATTGAGCTTGTACCGTGCTGCTCTAGTAATGTCTTTAAGGCCATCGAACCCGCATTGCAGTATTCTGGTTGTAATGGTCAAAGAGAATCACAGAATGGCTTTGGGTACCGTACAAACAAGAGGAGGCTAGTGGGAGGCGCTATAGGAGGACAGGCTCATTGTAATGGCTGGAATAGAATAAATAGAACCGAGTCAAACATGGTTTCCATGTGTTGGATGTGTTTGATAACGTACCATTAATACCTTTCCAGCCATTACAATGAGCCTGTCCTGATATAGCTCCTCTCACTAGACCTCATCTGGTACAAACGTACTAATAAGACCAGGGAGAGAATAATGAGAGAGAATAATCAAATTACAGGGGGGACCAAGGTGCAAGTTCGATATTTGGTTGTGCATCAGCAATTAAAAAATACATCATTTGGTTTGTCATTCTGACTCATATCATTAGCATGGCATAAATCATGGCTACATTTTTTATAAAATTCTAATAATGAATTTTTGATGCCTGTGTAGAATGTGTAGAATTACAGGGGGGACCAACCAAATCTCGGTTAGGGCCCCCAAAAGGCTAGACCAGGTCCTGAATAAGACACCTGAATAAACATTGCTGTGAATCCGAACTCCTCCTCAATACAACCACAGATTCAGACACTATATCGGTGTAGATTGCAGCACTGATGCACTGAGAGATAATCCTTCCATGGAAAGTAATGTATTGCTGAGTGTGCAACTGACGTCAGTGTGCTGATAACAGTTTAGCTTCCTCCACTGCCCCTGTCCACATACTGCACTCAAACCAGTGTTGCTGTGCTCGCAGACACACGTGACTGCCCTCCTCGACAACGTACCAACTTTTTGAGCTATCGAATTATATCAAATATCTAATTCGATAGCTCCTTCGGTGACATTTCAAGCTATCCGTGGAGTGAGCTTACGGTACGTTTTTAACTCCGTTACACATGGTCATTGGGTATAATGGTGTGAAAGAATTCCAAGCTGCATGATACTAATGTCAACCCTAACCATGCTGTGGACATGCGAGGAGGCAGGACACTTGGGAGGACTGTGAGATGCCGGCGTCCTTTGCTCAAGGAAATAATGAACAGTTAAAGGGATAAAATAAGCTCGTAATAGCTCACTGCCTGTGTGAGGCAAGAATTAGTGTAGAAACCATTTATAATGAGTCCATCAGGAGCTTGGACCTCATCATAACACCCTTCTGCTCATTTGGTGGACAGCAAAGCCATTTACTCACAAACCTTGCATGGACGTGTCATGCCCCTACCCTCTGAACGGAATTGTTCACCATAGTCTTGGATAGTCAATATACACATTATTCACGCTTATAGTGCTCTGTGTATGTTGATTCCATCTTGAACGGTGCAAACAACTACCACTCGTATACAGCACATGATATTTCTGCCAGTAGTTTTGAATATGCTCATTTGAGATGTGATCATGTGAAATAAGCAAAGCAGGGAATTAATTGCCTGGAAAATTCCTTCGACAAGCTTTTAACTGCCGTGCTCAAACTTTTAAAAACAATAATAACTCCAATGTTATTCATCAGTAGATGTGAATGCTTGAGATCTGTTTTCAATGCAAGATGAGTCAAGACAGAATTAATGAAGCCAATGTTGAAGAAAAATGTTTGATTACATGGAAAGTGAATATGCATGCAGGTGTGTCACAATTGCTAAATGGTTGCAAAACTAACACAACCGTAGCTAGCTAGCTAACCCTCTTAGCTAACTGTGGGGTTAAATAATTCACTTGTGTGTGTGTCTGCACTTATCTTCTGTTAGCTCCACACCACTCTTTGCTAGCAAACAAAAGCAGTCTAGTCAATCAATATACAAAGTTGTGTGCTATGCAGATGTCCTTTAACTTTCTTGTTGGTCCACATTTTCAGTTGCTTCTGTGAGTCATTATGGATCGATGGCGCTAACCAAATTATTCAAAGCAACTATTCATTCCTCTCCTAGCAGGAATGCATCCAACACACCACCTG
This sequence comes from Oncorhynchus masou masou, assembly GCF_036934945.1. Lineage (NCBI taxonomy): Eukaryota > Metazoa > Chordata > Actinopteri > Salmoniformes > Salmonidae > Oncorhynchus > Oncorhynchus masou. The sequence continues at coordinate 8,335,239 of NC_088225.1, read as the reverse complement.
TGTCAGATGCAGCCTTCAGTAGGAGTTCAAGGGCCGGTCATCTTACCGCTGATGGCTGTTGCTTTTAGATGATAGTTTCTACTAGATGATAAATCAGTAAAAAGCCCAGCAGTTAATGACGTATACAGATGGACCACTTACTGTAGTGTTGATGAAGACATGGGGCATTGGTGTAGTGAGTGTTTCATTTTCAGCCACATAGACGTTGACGCCATTTTCACGGGGCGTTTCGGGATTAGTAGCTCTGTTTCAGGTAGAGTAGCTCTATCCATGTGTCTTATAGATTTAAAAGCAACCAGACAAATGTATACCCAGTCATGCTGACAGTCTAGACCAGAATCCAAATGTATTCTGAACTAAAGTCTGCAAGTTCTCAGACAGGTGAAAATAAAAAACATGTATCCTCAATATAGGTTGACTCCACTCCCTCCTTCCTCCCTCATTATAAAGAGTCTTCTCTTTGAAATAACATCTGTTTCGGATTCCTCGCAGTAGGGGAGACGCCAGAAAGCCGCAATGCAGTTTGCTGTGTCAAATCATCAGATCACAGTACTTAATTGAATGTTGTTCAAGAACCAGGCAGCAAGTAATAGCCAGCCGGCTAAATTCAAAGTAATTAAAATATACAGTTCAGTTCATAGCAAATTATTTTGATCAATTTACCCTTTAAACCTCTGTAACGCTCCGTATAAGCACTTTGTGACAGCTGCTGATGTAAAAAAGGGCTTTATGAAATAAATGTGATAGATAGATAGATAGATAGATAGATAGATAGATAGATAGATAGATAGATACTTTGGTTGCAGAGGAATAGGCCTGATATCATTATTGTGTAGGGATACAGCCCTTCCACGGTCAGAGGTGTATGGTGATGAACTGTCATTGAACTTTCATGGAATGCAAATCTATTGTTATAACCTACAGTTCCGCGGCATGACAGGTCTTGACAATGTGCTGTGGTCTCAGAAACAGGGGCTTATTATAACAATAGTGTAGATGGGGAACATGCTCCTGAGGAGTGGAGTACCCTCCACTTAAGTGCTCTCCGGTAACCAAGCTGGAGCACGGGTAGCAGTCCCCATGAGCTTTTCCAGGGCTTTACTGGGATGTTTTATCCTTTTGTACCCTGTCTCGCTCAACTTAATGAGGCCCAGGGACCGTCTCTGGCACTGGGGTGACTGAGGTTATAGGAAGTTCTCAGGTATCAAGTGTAAGGTATAAAGCTGCTAGTGAACCTTCCTTGCTCCCCATGATTCAGAAGTGCTTTGGAAGGGGTTTGTCTGATTATCAGAATGATTCCTGCCAAGGCGGTATTATGTGATTATACATATTCAGTACCACAAGTAGACAATGTAATGAACAAGAAAAAAAGTCCACAATTCCTGGATAGGTTTTTTTAAAAACTTGTAAAGTCGTGAAATTCTCTAGAATGTTTGATCACATTAAACAATCTTTGGTCAGATATGAGATCTGTTATTATATCCAGTGATTCTGACACTCGGGTTAATTGACAGGCAGTGGATCGTCCTTAAACAAAAGAGACTCTCACAGCAGTTGAGGAAAACTAAAGTGGGTCATGAGGGAGTTGTTTGAGGGTCGAGTGTTAAAATGAGGCTGATGGAACTACAATGGTGCATAGAGGGAGGCTGTACTATTACATGGAATATATCTGCATGTATTATAGGAAGGGAAATCAGCCTCAGTGGAAATGATGCCAAAGGCCATCATTTCATTACCACACGAGTAAGATGACTTTCCCCTCCTAATATGTCTTCATTCATTTAAAAGGATGTCTTATTTTCTCAAATATTTGCAGGGTTTGGTTGCTAAACTGTTATCTTGTTCCGTATATATCAGGAGACTTGGACTGACACTCTACAGATGATAAGTACAGACATTCAGTTGCATCGTGAAATCGGTGAAACACATTTACTCAAACATTTTACAAGGTAAAAAAAAATCAAATCTGCAGAAGCGGAATATAGGCCAATAAAATAGAAATTGTGTAATGTACTGTAGCTAGCTGAGGAAAATAAACAAAACACCAAATTCATACTCGTTTGTAGAAAAAAAAACTGGTGCCTCTCTATTATACCATCCCTAGATAAATCCAGCCTTTCAAGGAGCTAACTGTCATGGAAAATTGTAAATAGTACCATTTCACTTCTCTTCAAAGTATTTTTATTTTTTTATTCTCCTGAGCTACTGTAGAAAATATAGTCTAACTGAAGCAGTATATGGATAAAAGTGGGGACAGTAAACTCTCCAAGAGGTTATTCATCGGCCAGACACCTTTTAGTCCACATCCTTGCCATTTATGAAGTGGAGCAGGCCTTCTTTGTGGCAAGCTTCAAAGGCTCTGACTATGCTGCATATACCGTCCTAGGTCAATCACTCCATCACACAGGCACAGAGCCGGAGATATGCCCCTGCTTTAACTGATCAGGACCATCACCGCCCACAAAGTCATGCAATCATAACAGTTCGCATTTAGTATTGGACATTTGTATTTTTGTATTTATGTGTATTTCTGCAACTACTTTGGGATGAAAGATAACCTGTGTAAGTACAGAAGGCCACCTGAAGTTTCTGTTTCACTGCAGTGCTCCACCCAGTAAAATGTATTTTGTTGACATTTTTGAGGTGATGTAAGCTGTTGTTTAGCAGTAAAATGTTTTATATCGCCCTGCCTGCTAAATTACATTTTTTTCAAGGTTGGCTGTGCAGCTGGGGATCGAAGGACAGGATCCTCCATCAGTGTCTGGAGATGTATCTTATTTCCAGTTAGGAAATGCTCACTGATACTGGAACACTCTTTCATCCTGCAAAATCCTCTTGGCTGGGTTATCTTCACTCACTTCACTTGCTTGAAACGCCAATATTTGGTCAAAAAGGCACATTTAGGCACAACTTAAATCCATCAAAAGGCCTTTTGAATAATAGTCCGATATCTCAGACTGTAAAACTGCTGCTGATGATGGTGAATAAGTCAGTTTAACCTCGGCAGTGTGAGCCAGCCCACTGACATTCTGGAAAAGATTTACCCTAGCACTCATTTTTCTCCATAACCTTGGTGAATAGTACTGTTAAATAGTTTATTTCAGCTGTGGTCAGAGAAACACCGCTTATACTTAGCGTTGTTATAACCCCGGGATCACAGTCATTTGTCACCATGGACACTGTTGGTAAAGTCGGTAAAGTTCTTCAACTATTCATTTTTAACCCTCTTGTTCAGCAAAGGGAGATTCTCAGTTCTCTTGAGAGGGAGAAGATTTGTCAGTGATCTTGCAGATACTCATAGAAGAGAAAAACATTTCAGATTAAAGCAACAAGAGGAAAAAAAAGCCCCCGGAGCTGAGATGAGGGTTTAATATTTGGGTTTTATTTTGTCCATAAACGTTTGATACGTTCCTTTTTAAGCTCCCCCTTTGGCAGTGAGGATTACACGAGTTAATCTGTATATCTGTAAAACACTATCCTGCATTTGCAATGTGTGTTTATGGTAGATTCTCTCACAGTGTCAGACTACCTCTGCTGAGGAGATTAAGAATGTTGTGTACAGTGGTTTATTGGAAGTGCTGCTCATTGGCTCAAAGCTGGCCTCAGAGGGATGCACTGAGATCTATTCCAGGATAACAAACCTATCGCCCCCCATCTTTAGCATTGCAAGCCAGTGAGTCTGCTCAATGACTTGGGATGGCCATTTCACAACTGACATGGTCCCTGTCCCTTTTCCCAAAGATAAAGAAGGACTTTATATTGAGTTGGCTCAACATACTGTTGAGGAGACATAATGCTAAACTTCAACAATCAATCTGTACTGAGTGCTCTACCAATGTGGAATATTGTCTGAGATTCTCTTTATAACATGGTTACAAGTGGGGTACTTGGGCACAGTTCAATTGGACTGCAGGTGCTAGGCTTTGATCCTGAGAATCATAAAATATACAGTGTCTAAGTCTACACACCCCGTAGATTCGTCACATTTTACTGCCTTAAAATGAAATCTAAAAAAGGATTACATTGAGGGTTTTAATATAGAGATCCACAACCTACTCCACATTTTCAAAGTATAAATTGTGATTATGTATTTAAATTATGATGTCTTGATTGTGTATGTCTTCACACCTAATAATATAGTGTATTGGGAAAGTATTCAGACCCCTTGACTTTTTCCACATTTTGTTACGTTACAGCCTTATTCTAAAATTGATTATATCGTTTTTTCCCCCTCATCAATCTACACACAATACCCCACAATGAAAAGGTTTTTAGAAATTTCTGCAAATGTATAAATAAATAAAAACTGAAAACAGACCGTTTACTCACTACTTTGTTGAAGCCATGGCAGCGATTACAGCCTCGAGTCTTCTTGGGTATGACGCTGCAAGCTTAGCACACCTGTATTTGGGGAGTTTCTGCATATCCTCTCAAGCTCTGTCAGGTTGGATGGGGCTGCACAGCTATTTCAGGTCTCTCCAGAGATGTTTGATCGGGTTCAAGTCCGTGCTCTGGCTGGGCCAGTCAAGGACATTCATAGAATTGTCCAAAGCCACTCATACGTTGTCTTGGCTATGTGCTTATGGTCATTGTTCTGTTGGAAGGTGAACCTTCACCCCAGTCTGAGTTCCTGAGCGCTCTGGAGCAGGTTTCCATCAAGGATCTTGCTGTACTTTGCTCTGTTCATCTTTCACACGATCCTTACTAGTATCCCAGTCCCTGCTGCTGAAAAACATCTCCACAACATGATGCTGCCACTAACATTCTTCACTATAGGGATTGTGCCAGGTTTCCTCCAGACGTGACGCTTGGGATTCAGGCCAAAGAGTTAATTCTTGGTTTCATCAGACCAGAGAATATTGTTTCTCATGGTCTGAGAGTCCTTTAGGCGCCTTTTGGCAAACTCCAAGCGGGCTGTCATGTGTATTTTACTGAGGAGTTGCTACCGCCTGGCCACTGTACCACAAATGACTAATTGGTGGAGTGCTGCAGAGATGGTTGTCCTTCTTTAAGGTTCTCCCATCTCCACAGAGAAACTCTGGAGCTCTGTCAGAGTAACCATTGGGATCTTGGTAACCGCGCAGACCAAGGCCCTTCTCCTCGATTGCTCAGTTTGGCCAGGCGGCCAGCTCTAGGAAGGGTCTTGGTGGTTCCAAACTTCTTCCATTTAAGAATGATGGAGGTCACTGTGTTCTTGAGGACCTTCAATGCTGCAGACATTTTTTGGTACCCTTCCCCAGGTCTGTGCCTCGACACAATCCTGTCTCAGAGCTCTATGGACAATTCCTTTGAACTCATGGCTTGGTTTTTGCTCTGACATGCACTGTCAACTGTGGGACCTTATATAGACAGGTGTGTGCCTTTCTAAATCATATCTAATCAGTTGAATTTAGCACAGATTTTCTCCAATCAAGTTGGAGAAACATCTCAAGGATGATCAATGGAAACAGGATGCACTTGAGCTAAATATCGAGTCTCATATCAAAGGGTCTGAATACGTAAGGTATTAGTTAAAACAAAAAATGTATATCTCATTTCTAAAAACCTGTTTTTGCTTTGTCATTATGGGGTATTGTGTGTAGATTGATGAGGAAAAACATTATTTAATCAATTTTAGAATAAGGCTGTAACGTAGCAAAATGTTGAAAAAGTCCATGGGGTCTGAATACTTCCCAAATGCACTATAATTACTTGGTCGAAGCACCTTTGGATGCCATTACAGCTATGAATAATTTTGAATAAGGTTCTACCAACTTTGCACAGCTGTTAGGGCAACATATATCAATCGTTTTTGTCAAAATTGCTCAAGCTCAGTAAATTCTGTTTGGAGTCATTGATAGACAGCAATATAGTCTCTGATTTTCAAGAAAATTTAAGTCAGGACTGAGACAAGACCACTCAGGAACACTCAACACCTCTTGGAATGCTATTGTGGTGTCTTTGGCATTAAAATGTGTGTAGTTGTCCCGCTGAAAAATAAAACTCTATCCCAGGGTAATGTTTTCCAAAGACTGTAAAAAGTGAGAGGAAAATCCGCACCAGAGGCTTTGCTCCTTTCATATTTATTTTGATCCTGATAAACTCCCCAGTCTCTGCCAGTGACAAGCATACCCATAACATTATGTTAAAATGTGAAGACCTTCACTAGGCACTGTACATGAAAATATAACCTAGAATGAAAAAGGGCTCTTTGTGTTACGTGAACCCTGTCCAGCGCAGAGAGCGACATTAAATCGAGTGGTCTGGCCATAGCATTTTTTTTCTCTTGAGTTGTTTATTTTGACAGTGTTGTTAACCCTCTTGCCCTTATGTTGTTGAACAAGGGTCCCTCCCTTAGGGATTCTGGATCAGAAACAGGGCACACTATGGGGATTCCTTTAGAAGCAATCTTTTGAGATTAAGTTGTTCTCTGGTGTTTTTGTGAGATCAGATTGCAATTAATTAAATTATATCAACAGAAAATTCAAGTAGCCAGTGGCATGTTCACTCAAATGTACTCAAACTGAACACTGCATCAACCCATCCATAAAAAGCCAGGCTTGCATAAACCAACCCACATAGAGTAATGGTAATAAGACTATTCCCTGAAAACAGGCCAGAACTCAGTACAACAACACATCTTCCCATACATATTGAATGATTTTAAACCCATTTCAAAACATTTTGTCAGACATTACCAGGAAAAACTATCCCTGCACTAACCAGATGGAAGTAAACATAGTTGTCGTTCTTATATAAGCATGCATTTCCTGTCCTTCACCTACTCTACTGTCGTGCCTGTGAAAAGGTCTGTCGCTCAATACATCCGTGTGTGATGTAACTATACCGCAGCTGTGGAAGAACTATGAAATGTCCAAATGATAGCATGCTAAATTTCATAGATACAGTCACATCCCAAATTATTGACACCCTTGATAAAGATGAGCAATAAAGACTGTATAAAATAAATAATACAAATACTGTATTGTATGTAGAAAATATTTTTTAAATTCTATTATTTTATACTAATACAGTTCAGAAACACACATTTTGTTTAACAAGTAATACTTTTTTCTCACTGTTTTTGTTTCCTTGTTTCTCTATAGAACTTTCAGATCTTGTTATGATGAGAAATCAGGTCTGTGCGCACGGTAGAAAAATGAACTCTGTAGCTGATTGGCCGATTTATGGGCAATTGAGAAATAGATGCACTTCCTCAATCAAGAAAGCTAAATCAGGCTACTTTCTAAGTTCTATCTCAGACTCTCCTGGTGATCCGTCAACATTTTGGAAAACAGTTATTGCACTGAAGCATGGACATTCCTCTCTTTCCCTGCCTAAGCAAGTTGTGTCAGACTTGGGCATCATTACTGAGAAAAACTTGATAAGTGATGCTTGTAATCAACATTTGATATCGGCAGGCTTTTTATTTGAAGGAAATGGTGGTTTAATTTACCCTGGTCAGCCAATCGACTGACTGCCCTTATCTCAGCCTCTAGCTGGCTCAATGTAAGTTTTGTTAACTTCTAGTGAATCTTTTGTTTTCATTTCAATAGTTGATACTTCTTTTCCAAATCACTTTGTATGGTGCCCTCATTGATTGTGTCCCCACATATACTGTAAATACCTGGGAATCTGGATTCAAGAAAAGCTATCTGTAATGCAGGCGCTGGGAGTCAGGAAGCAAGTACAGGGGGTGAATTTAATTATACAAAAACCATGGCGCAAACCAAGAGTAGTGTCTGGACATGAGAAACATAACTAATACTGCCTGGGGAAAGAACCAAGGGGTGTGACAGATATAGGGGAGGTAATCACAGAAGCGATGGAGTCCAGGTGAGTCTCATGGGGCGCAGGTGCGGGTAGTAATTAGTAAACTAGCGACAATGAGTGCCAAAGAGGGGGAACGGGATTAGACATGACTTTCTTTCAATAAAGCAGGTTGATGACTTAGTTAAGAATTTAAGAATTAAAATATAGGAATTCCTATAGAACTCTTCTATAGGAACAGGTTATGTCTTTCGTGAAATAGCTGAAAACAAATCTTTCATTCCCATTATTGACTATGGCAATATTGTCTATATGAATGCAGCTGCCACTGTATTGAAAACATTTGAACGCAGTTTATAATAGAGCATTGCATCCTTATTTCGACGCCAATCCCCACCACTGATGTGCGTGGCCTCAGAGCTTTATTTTCACGTCATCCAACAAATGTAAACGCCTGGAGTTTGCTAAATTACATTTAAGTCATTTACATTTAAGTCATTTAGCAGACGCTCTTATCCAGAGCGACTTACAAATTGGTGAATTCACCTTCTGACATCCAGTGGAACAGCCACTTTACAATAGTGCATCTAAATCATTAAGGGGGGGGGTGAGAAGGATTACTTATCTTATCCTAGGTATTCCTTGAAGAGGTGGGGTTTCAGGTGTCTCCGGAAGGTGGTGATTGACTCCGCTGTCCTGGCGTCGTGAGGGAGTTTGTTCCACCGTTGGGGGGCCAGAGCAGCGAACAGTTTTGACTGGGCTGAGCGGGAACTGTACTTCCTCAATGGTAGGGAGGCGAGCAGGCCAGAGGTGGATGAACGCAGTGCCCTTGCTTGGGTGTAGGGCCTGATCAGAGCCTGGAGGTACTGCGGTGCCGTTCCCCTCACAGCTCCGTAGGCAAGCACCATGGTCTTGTAGCGGATGCGAGCTTCAACTGGAAGCCAGTGGAGAGAGCGGAGGAGCGGGGTGACGTGAGAGAACTTGGGAAGGTTGAACACCAGACGGGCTGCGGCGTTCTGGATGAGTTGTAGGGGTTTAATGGCACAGGCAGGGAGCCCAGCCAACAGCGAGTTGCAGTAATCCAGACGGGAGATGACAAGTGCCTGGATTAGGACCTGCGCCGCTTCCTGTGTGAGGCAGGGTCGTACTCTGCGGATGTTGTAGAGCATGAACCTACAGGAACGGGCCACCGCCATGATGTTGGTTGAGAACGACAGGGTGTTGTCCAGGATCACGCCAAGGTTCTTAGCGCTCTGGGAGGAGGACACAATGGAGTTGTCAACCGTGATGGCGAGATCATGGAACGGGCAGTCCTTCCCCGGGAGGAAGAGCAGCTCCGTCTTGCCGAGGTTCAGCTTGAGGTGGTGATCCGTCATCCACACTGATATGTCTGCCAGACATGCAGAGATGCGATTCGCCACCTGGTCATCAGAAGGGGGAAAGGAGAAGATTAATTGTGTGTCGTCTGCATAGCAATGATAGGAGAGACCATGTGAGGTTATGACAGAGCCAAGTGACTTGGTGTATAGCGAGAATAGGAGAGGGCCTAGAACAGAGCCCTGGGGGACACCAGTGGTGAGAGCGCGTGGCGAGGAGACAGATTCTCGCCACGCCACCTGGTAGGAGCGACCTGTCAGGTAGGACGCAATCCAAGCGTGGGCCGCGCCGGAGATGCCCAACTCGGAGAGGGTGGAGAGGAGGATCTGATGGTTCACAGTATCGAAGGCAGCCGATAGGTCTAGAAGGATGAGAGCAGAGGAGAGAGAGTTAGCTTTAGCAGTGCGGAGCGCCTCCGTGATACAGAGAAGAGCAGTCTCAGTTGAATGACTAGTCTTGAAACCTGACTGATTTGGATCAAGAAGGTCATTCTGAGAGAGATAGTGGGAGAGCTGGCCAAGGACGGCACGTTCAAGAGTTTTGGAGAGAAAAGAAAGAAGGGATACTGGTCTGTAGTTGTTGACATCGGAGGGATCGAGTGTAGGTTTTTTCAGAAGGGGTGCAACTCTCGCTCTCTTGAAGACGGAAGGGACGTAGCCAGCGGTCAGGGATGAGTTGATGAGCGAGGTGAGGTAAGGGAGAAGGTCCCCGGAAATGGTCTGGAGAAGAGAGGAGGGGATAGGGTCAAGCGGGCAGGTTGTTGGGCGGCCGGCCGTCACAAGAAGCGAGATTTCATCTGGAGAGAGAGGGGAGAAAGAGAATTCCTATAAATGCCATTGGTACTTGGATTGGAACCGGTGTTATGTTCAGATGACATGAAAATAGAGCTCTTTGGCCACGCACACCAGTGTTGGGTTTGGCATCAAAATAAGGATGCTTAAGCAGAAAGGAACCCCATACTTACTGTAAAATAAGGTGGTGTATCTTTGATGTTGTGGGGCTATTTTGCTTCCACTGGTCCTGGGGCCCTTGTTTAAGATCACCGGCTTCATTAACTTTACCCAGTACAAGAACATTTTAGCCAAAAATCTGGTTGCCTCTTGTGCACAAGTGGATCTTCCAGCAAGACAATGACCCCAAACACACATCAAAATCCACTAAGAAATGGTTAATTGACCACAAAATCAACATTTTGCAATAGGCTTGGCCAGTATTCAGATTTTCATAACATCACACCGTTCTTCTGCCATCCCGGAATTTACAGTATAACCGCTGGACGCAAAGAAAACACACAAAAAAGCCCATTGAGGATCTACTATTAACCACAATGCTAACAAAATCAGCACAAGTAATAGCGAAGTCACATAGACGCTGTTAGCGAAATGCTAAGATGCGAAAGCGAACAGAAACTAATTGCAAAGACAGGTGAATCCAGTTCATAAGGTTATACAAGCATAGCTAGGCGCTACCGGATGTCACTTTCGATGAGTGCCGACATTTACAAGCGAAAGTGTACGAGAGAAATTGTGCAAATGAACAAAACATGCTGTTTCTGAAGGAAGAGCCTCGTGTGCACAGAGCAGAGGGGGGAAGAACACAGGAGAAAAAAGCACAGGGGGGAAAAATGGCAGCTGTACAGATAATTCACCTAAACTTCTCACGGCAGAAAGCCGTTATAAGGTAGCTTATGGCAAACATGTAGTAGTGAATTGCATACAAGTGTAGCTTCATAAACTCATATGTGCAGCACAACAGAGACTCGCCGATAGATACTGTATAGAACGCTATGGACTCACTAGCTCCTGCTTTCTCCTACTGTTCTGTTTACAAACAAACAAGCGACTAGCTCAACTGTTCTGGGGAACGAAGGTACTGTAAGCTTCATAATGTAAAATGAACGCAATCTGTTTTATCTCGTAATGTATTGCACAAGTTGACTGCAGGTGTTAACTTAAAAAGGAGCTACAAATATTCAAATGTCAAATACTTTTGACGCCAGTGACGGTATTGAAAAAACATCCCGTGGCTTTTCCCAAGTACCCCGGTATATGGTTCAGCATACCGTCCAAGCCTATTTTGCAATGGCCATCTCAGTCTCCGGACTTGAAACCGATTTGAAAACCTGTTGTTTGAATTGAAGAGAGCAGTCCATAAGCGCATACGAAGTATATCAGGTGATGTGCAATGTGTTCTTCAATCTCATAAAACATTTGATTTTAGACTTTTTTTACCCCCCAATTTCATGGTATCCAATTGTTAGTAGCTACTATCTTGTCTCATCGCTACAACTCCCGTACAGGCCCGGGAGAGACAAATCCCATACACATCCCAACCAAGCCACACTGCTTCTTAACACAGCACGCATCCAACTCGGAAGCCAGCCACACCAATGTGTCAGAGGAAACACCGTGCACCTGGAAACCTTGTTTAGCGTGCACTGCACCCAGCCCACCACAGGAGTCGCTGGTGCGCAATGAGACAAGGATTTCCCTACCAGCCAAGCCTTCCCTACCCCAGACGACGCTAGGCCAATTGTGCATTGCCCCACGGACCTCCCTGTCACAGCCGGTTATGACAGAGCCTGGGCGCAAACCCAGAGTCTCTGGTGGCACAGCTGGCACTGCAGTACAGCACCCTTAACCACTGCGCCACCCGGGAGGCCTCATAAAACATTTTAGGAAAAGGTTCAGTGCCGTTATCCTCGCAAGGTGAGGTATTGAAAACAGGGGTGGCAATAATTTATATAGAAAAAAATATTGCTTCTAATTAGTATTAGTATAAAATAATTTTCAATTTGTTTAGCATACAACATCGCTCAGTATTTGTATTATTTATTGCAGTCTCTTTGTGTAACAGAGATAATCGAAAGGATAACTATTTGCATAAATGGCAATAGCCGTTCAGGATCCTGATCCACCATTTCAGAGTATTTTCATCTCACTGGTTGAATTGAGCAATCTGTGCCAGCTAGAGCACAATTTGGATTAGCAAAGGTTCCACTGATAGGTCAGCTTAGTCCTTAATGGAGCGGCTTAGGCCTTCTGTACATGATTATAACGTTCTTAGCAGCCTATTTTCTTGTAGCCAGATGTTCCGGGAATAAACACCCGGGTGTAATCATGTTGCTCTTCCCCTTAAACCCAGACCTGGTGTGCTCTTTTTTTGTGACAGGGAAACTAAGCCGTGCATACAGATGTCTAAGTAACTTTCTTAATACAAATGATATAGGAAGAATCTACTGAAATAGGTTGGCAGGTTAAGCGCAGACGTTGCGATTTAGCTACTGAACAGTGCTGACATGTTTTGACACTGCAACAGAAGTGCATTATAAAAACTCATTATCTTCTGACCAAGGTTCACCCCTCTTCCTCTCAGGACTGCTTAAGAAACAAATACCTTCCATTCATATATTTAATTTAGTCAAACATATATTTTTGAAGCACCTCCTGCATATGAAGAGCTTCTGTGAGTGGCATAGGATTTTGAAATATTATTCAGATTCCTTAATGAATGTGGACACATACTGACATCTTCAGATTGCAGCAAATAGCTTTCATTCTAAGTGACCACCTACTACTGCATGTTTAAAGGCTTTCTGGCAGCCCTTTGCTGAGTAACTTTATAAATAGTTGCAGAAAAGAGCTCAAGATTTTGAAGGGAAGGCAATAGCCTACCACACTTAGAAATGATGTATACAAAACTCAGGGATTTAAATTTTTTTATGACATGCTATAATAGAGTAAAGAGACAACTCTGACTTAAACCCTATTCATAATGCTAATTTGATTTGATTTCAGTATTTCAAGTGTCATTCTGATCTCTATTGAACTGATCATGCTGGTTTAATGGACCAGATTTATAGGTGAGTGAATTATCTCCACATTCTTTGCACAGGTATTTACTCTACGTGATCTTTTTGTGTCTACAAACCTCCGTGTGATTTCACCCTGACACCAAAAAGGGAAGAGTATTGTGAACTATCCCATGTGCGTGATTCCATTAATGACTCCATATCCTGGGGGTAATTAGTAACCGACAACAGAAAGAGACCAGAGGCAAACTGGAGGTTCAATATCATGATTGGAGTGTGATTGTACAATTTGAGTCAGATTAGGGGTAAACCAGGTTAAACTGACAAAAATTTGGTAAAATTCTGACACCCAATTCAATTGATCACGAATGAAAGGAATCTACAGTAGCTTCTCTAACTTGACGTGTCCTGATTTCACAACTTCAACGTCAAAATCATGCCTCAGCAACACAGTAAATGTCTGAGGGTTCCTGCAGGCCTGTTCTTTTCTCACAGATGAAGAAAGTACATTGAATCATGAGCTCATTTGAAGACTGGGGGAACAATTGACAAGTCAGAAATACATTTAATGGAGATTCATTTATGGGTTTATTCAAAGCACTTTATATTGTAAGCACTCATCAACACCCACTACAACACAATACAAAAGGAAGGAAGATAAACAGTACAGTATATTGGAGGCCGATGATTAAGGCAATTCCAAAACGTATAACTATAGAATTATCTGCAACTTGGAGCAGTTGCTGTCAGGGATATCATCAGCATTATTTGTATTAAATCCACACACTATGAACAGTAAACAAGTGTTTAATATTAAGTTTGTGGGCGAGAGGATATATCACATCAGTCATATTACACCAACAAATTGACAGTCACAGAACGTGAGTTGAATCTTGGCCAACTCCAAATTCTAGTTTGGACAAAGCAGTGCTGTGGACAATTATAGTTCTAGCGAGGATTGCTGACTCAAACCAATAGCGGTTTCCATGGAGTAGTGGGAGATATTGTGGGTCTGGCATCTCAACCTTCCTGAGAGAATTGCACAAGCTATAAGGGGCTCCCGAGTGGCACAGTGGTTTAAGGCATTGCATTTAAGTGCTAGAGGCACCACTACAGACCCTGGTTCAATTCTAGGCTGTATCACAACCAGCTGTAATTTGGAGTCCCACAGGGCAGTGCACAATTGGCTCAGTGTCACCCGGGTTAGGGTTTGGCCAGGGTAGGCATCATTGTAGATAAGAATTTGTTCTTAACTGACTTGCCTAGTTAAATAAAAATCTATACATAAGATATTCTTATATTCTACAATCTAAAAGACATTCAGCCTTTGCTTTTCGGGAGCTAATACTCACACTTGACTTTTTCCTACTGGCACTGACTTTGCTTATGGATACTTTATTGATGAAAAAATATTTACTATGACTGAGATGTGGTTGTCCCACCTAGGGCTGTTACGGTGACCTCAGTACCGCCACACCGGCGGTCACCAGTCATGATGGTAGTCAAATTCCATGTGACCATGTAGTCAAGGTAATTAGGCTTCTCCAAGCTCTGGTGCTGCTGATGGTCATTGTATAACCTACCTGGCTGGCATGAAAATTAACCACGGGAAAAGCGTCCTCATTCGCTATTAAAGTGCATAGATTACATGTATTATTTTCCCACTATCCCTGTTTCGAGAAAGCTGCATGATAATGGTCCATTCTAAATCAAAACAAATTTCTCACACATATTATTTAGTATATGTAAAGACAAGATGAAATCAAGAATAGTGTGATGGGTGACAATATTAGCCTATCACTTGTACATGATGTATTGCCACTTGTGAATGATGCCCAACTAAAGGCAAACAACGCATTCTTTTTTTTGCAGCTTTTTCAAATCATAGTCGCACACCTCATGTAGCATATCCCATAGGCCTATATGTTTTGAAAAGGTTTGTATCACAACTAAATTGGCCAAATAACTTCTTAAAGGGAAACACATTTAGAGCCTATCTGGCGTGAGTTTCAAATTTGGGGAAGACAATTTTCACCATAAAAATGCACATTTATAATAAAAGAATAACATGAATAATCGCATTTGTGGTCACTTTTAAGAATCGTGACTTCCTGCTAATAGAACATTTGCACTTATAGCCTACTACCATGTGCGCAATAGCCTAATAGTTTATCAACATTTTAAGCTAAACGTTCTCATCTGTTGTGTCAGGTTCATTGCTTAAAACAGGTTTTTTGATGCTAGTGGTTGTATTATTTTGGGATCTATCGCATCCCACAACTCTTCCGGACTATGTTTGGAATATTTATATCTCGCACAGAATAGAATAGGTCAACTTTTGTGCTAAGGGGGATAGTAGATTGACATAGGCTAGTGCTTTTGCTAGTGCTGTCTTCACTTGTAGCCTGTGAGAAAGACCTGATCACGTGACTGAGTGCCATGTGAGTGAGAGGTGGTTCAGAAAACAGCGGGGGAAGGGAATTTTAATTATTATATTCCGCCCAAGGGCACAACGGCCACTGGCCGCATAAGGCATGGATTATAGGGGGAGTATGGCCACACGAAGGGGATTCAGCCGGGAAATTTGAGGCATCAAGTGCTTGTTAAATTGTGAACAAGTGACTGATGAAGTGTGTACAGCCTGTTCAAAAAACAAAGCGGAGCTCATGCCTTTCATGCAACTTAAAAAAAAAAAATCATCATTAGAGTCGCATCATGCAGCCTTAGAATGTATTAAAAAACAAAACATATAGCCCGACATTTGTATCACAACTAAATATCTCTAAATGAAGCATATAGGAGTGCCTGTTTCTTTGTTAACTGGTCAACACAGAATAGCCACATGTGCGCATTCCCTCAAATCGTTTGGAGAAAATGTCCTTTCTATTTTATTCAGCTATGTTCAATTGTATTCTTCATACTATAAAATAATAGAAAAAAATGCCACGGAATTCTAAGCAAATCTTGTCTGTTAAATGAACTAGTGTCGCCCACAGCCATATGGCATAGCCAGATCAGGGCCTAACATAAGGACAGCTCAGAGTATGCTATTCTGTTCTTCTGAAATATACTATATTTTCTTCATATCATGATTCTTTACACCTGTCTAAAATAAATAATGGATGTACTGTGATGGTGTAGGCTATATTATATGGATTTATTAGACTTGTGAAAATGTAGATGTTCCAAACGTCTGCATCAGTGTCGTGTAGGCTATGCGTGGAAGCCAGGAGATGCTAAATGTGTTGATGTTAATTACAGTTAATTACCGTGAGACTGGCAGTTATTACCTTGACGATCACCCGGCTGACAAAATTTCATGACCGCTACAGCCCTAGTCCCACCTGGCTACAGTATTTTAAGATTAATGCACAAACTGTAAAATTACTAAAATGTCAAATTCAGAATCTAAAGCCATTTGAGTTATTAAGTCAAATATATATTTTAGTTTCTTTGCTTTTTGGATTCCATGATTCCTGGATCTAGAATTCAACTTAAAACTTCCTGTAGTGAAACATTTATAGTACAATGACAGTATGCACTGTATTGTCTAACAGCACTCTGGGTTGATGACAATGTCTTACAATATGAGTAAACCATATTGAACATTATCCATGGGTGGTTTTATGTCACTTTGTTCGGACGGTGGTGTGAGCCTTATGGGGCTTTCTCTGATGTGAAGTGGTTTTCTATATTTTACGCCCACATGCTTATCCACGCACTAATAGATGTCCTTCACTCATCACTCATGCAAAGGCCTTAGTATGAGAGAGATGTGTGGAGTTTCTTACATCCATGATCAGTTGCAGCCAAATCTCCTAAGTGGCCAGATGAGTGTTCCTAGCTGTTATTCCAATGCAGGATAGGAAATCTATCAAGTTCAATCTGTCATATTGTTAATTGGTTCTGCATAACTGAACCAGATCTGCAAAAATGCCCTGAATACACATTTTACTCTTTGCTTCTGGTATATTCAGGTGTGACCAGCAATTACTGTCTGGGCTTTTATTTTATTCCAATATATTCTTGACTGTGTTTGGGTAAGGTAAATAAATGACATTGAGAGACAATGAGAGTGACTGATAATTTGTACTTGTCTATTCACTGTGGTGCTCTGAAGCAGAATTACAGGCCATCACATCCGCTTGTTGTTGTAATTCCAACACCAATCGTATAATATAGAGGGCTATTGTGAGCAAATTGTATGTGTGTAGCCTGAAGCACTCTCATCAGTTCATCCAAATGCACATAAACAAACACAAGCGAGGAACATTTAGAAGTAACAGCATATATATTCAAATGAGTGGCATGTTCCTAGTATTGTAGACCTGTGTATTTGAGTGCTGATAAAACCAGTAATGTTTGAAAATATTTTTTTCTTATGGATGGATCTGCAGAGTACAGTTTCGGTTCTAAGCCACTGAACTTAAAAGAGTGACACAGAAAATGAACTTGAAAGCTGACGATAATATCTTAGAATCCTTGGAATCCTTGAAATGCGATTGCTCCTATTCTCCTCCCCTGGCTTCAATGTGAAAATAGGCTAATTTACTGGCCAATGTATAATAATAATGGCCTAATCATGCAGTTTATTATGATATTCCAAGGGTCCATAAAGTTTTTTTTCCCCTTGCCTTGTTTTATTTCACAATGTTCTATGTCCAAAGAGAATGTGAACATTGCTTCAGATCTCAGCGCGCCAGTCTGCTGTTGTGGGTAGAGAAAGTGCCTGGCTCCCCCACTGTTGGAAGTGGAATGGTCTTCAGGGGATCTCAAGAAGAGAGCGGGAAAAAGGTTTTGATCAGGACCAGCTGTCAGTTCTCTCCTTAACTGTTCCATTGAAGCGCACAGTTCATCTGCAGTATAATGGGTTTATTTACAGCGGGGAGGCTGTGTCATGTTTTAATTCAACTCACCTCTCCCTTTTCGCACTAGCAAATTATACACCAATGTTGTGCTCATTACACATACCAAGTAACATGGCAAAGCTGGGAGATGGAAGTGTGCCGGCACACAGCTGCTACAAGTGTTTTGCAACATAACCCACTTTTCTTCTCAAAATAATGCCTTCATCCATTAACAAAGACAGAATAAGTCCATTTGCAGTATTCCTCATGACAAAAAAACAAACAAATGTTGTTTTCTCGCTGGATAGGACCCACTGTGTGTGGACTGCTCAAGGATTGTACAAATGCCATTGACATGACATGGCTTTGTGAGTTCGATTCAGTACCAGTGCCACGATGAAGCCAAATGAGAGATTGGAGCAGCTTTTATTACTGTGCCAGTGTTTTATTAGAAATGACCAAGCCTCTCAGCAGCAATGTTTTCTATGCTCCAAGAAACAGCTTGGCCTTATTAGTGTCTGGGATGCAAATGAATATTATCCCCAACTCGTCATGCCTCAACATTTTCTTCTTTAATGGTTTTGACAGGGCGTAATGAAACATATTCATTGAGGGAAATGCATGGGCATGTTCCAGAGCCCACTCATTTTTTTTTTACCTCACTTGCCGATATAGTGAGTGTAGCAGAAGACTTCCTCAGTAGGTGTTTAAGAGATGGTCATGAAATGGCACTGAATCCTGGATCTTTTGTAACCACTCCAGACGTGTGAATTTAGCATTCATTTTTGTCTCTATGTGAAATGGTTCAAAGCTGTGATGGTGGAGTGAACCTATACCCAGTTTACAGTGCACAGATAGTGGCACCCAATCTGGCGAAGCAACTATATTATAATAGGTGTTTGTCTGAGTCTGGGCTAACATCTGTAGCTATCCATTGGTATTCAAAGGACATTCCATTTGCATGAGTTTGAAACACCTGGCAGAAATTATCAGTGCTGTCATCCTCCTATTTTTTCCTCTGTATATTAGAAATCATTTAACTTCAAAGCAGTAAATGAAAATGCATTTTAAAGAGAACTTTTTCCTGTTTACATTGTACTACTTCAGAACAGCATGCTTTTCAAAGTACTTATCGAAATGACCTTTTCTACCCTCTCATGTTGAGAACTGCAGCTTTGTTGTCATAATATGTAGTAGTCACACAGTTTTTTCTCCTGTCTCTAAGTTGGTACAAGCACGACCACCATGTACTCTGTCATACAACCACTGCATCCCCTTATGCTTCAGAAGCAGGACGTGAGTGACTCACTTGTCTTCCAGGAAACGGGAAGCCCTTACACTTATGTTAGATAGGACTGGATTCAATCCGTATTGCCGAAGTTCCGCGTTGTAGCCCTATTGTCATGGAGCGGAGACTGCATTAAACGGTAAACGCTGCATATGTTGGCTCAATCAGATGTTCCATTTCCATTTCAAGTGAGCTTATCGCTGAACGACAGCGATAGGGATTGAATCCAGCCCTTAGTGTATACATTAGAGGGTCTGCTGTTATGGTACAAGAGGTAAATGTTAAGAGATGTGTTATGTGGTCTGACTGAGTAAACAGCAGATGGTTCGCCGGGCCTCTTTAGCGTTCTGTGTTTTATTTACTTACCCACCTGAATGACCCACGTTGAGCTCAACAGCTGATGGGTAGAGATATGAGAGTTAACTCTTCGCTGTTGTTTACTTCAGTTTCGCCAGAGTGCAAGGCCAGAGGAGCAATCTGCCTGGCGCATGCAGGAAAATTAGCTTGTTTATCAGCATTGTGATTTCTGTTCCGCCTCCCTGTTCCACTGACATTTTCGATGTACACGATCCATGACGGATTCCTCCTCAATCAAAATGAGTTCGACCTCTATCAAAGATGAAGGTATCGCGCGCTTGTTCAACCACTATGTTTTTTTTAATGAAGCCTGATGAGGACAATAGCTTCTGATGTGGCTGACGTATATAGAAGAGGTCACCTTGAGAATCATTTATCTGTCCTGTCAATGGGATGTTTGTGTCAAAGAGGCATGACACATTACTGTTGAGACATGCTATTTTGTGCTTATGGTTCTATATAGGATGTGCAGTACATAGGTTGTTTCAAGGCGATTCATTGTGGTGTGTTTTATTGAGTTTCCTCTCTCTGTGCTTTAGTTCTCATACACAGTGATGGCACACCTTCGCTACCATCTAACATGCTTTAGACTTGCCTTTAAATAGCCATCAGCTGAAGACCTTGAAGGGAGAAAAAAATCTTTAGCCATTCATTACCCCACTGAGGAAGTGTGGAACATTGATGGAATGTAATGAAAACTAATACTCCTTCCAGTCACTATGCAATCTGTAGGTATGTTTTAAATCCAATTACAGCCTAAGAAATAGCCACAGCCTCTATAGTATCTTGAGCCAAACAGAATCCAGGGGGAAATTACCCATCAGGAGTGCAATATTGTTACAGAAATGACATCACCAGGCCACTTGTGTGTCTTGAGGGCCAGTGTCCATGTGTGTGTTTATGTGGTGTGTGTGTGTGTGTGTGGGGGGGGGGGGTCAATATGTATGTACATTACACTTGATTTGTTTCTCCCAGTAAATTGGATTCTTTGCAAAGAGAACAGTCCCTATAGAATGTGTCCAGGATGCAAACGATTGATGTGGCTACATTGTCATCATCATAGACTTAAAGATGGTACAATCTAAATTGAGAAAACATTGTACTCTCTGTATCTGTGAAAGCGGAATAATTTGTTTTGAAGGAATGGAATAGTTACGAGATGTGGATTTCACAAATATTCAAAGAAAATATAGCATGACTAAAAATAGACGGACTTTTATACAGCAAGGAGATTGTAAAACATGATCAAAGCAGTAGCATTTATTACAGTGTTCATACATTTGTATTGTATTTCATGTTTCTATTTGGTGTAAGTACATAAAGGCTACACCATTCACAGCTTTTAATGTAGCCAATTTAGACTGTAATCATTTCTAAACAAATAGAACATGGATTGCAATGAAAAACAGTGTAAGCATTTAATATCGATTTGCTTGAGGTACACATAATGCTTCATTATCCATACAGGAAAACAGAGAAACTGTAGGAACTAATCTCTCTTTCGTATGTATGAATTACATTTGCTTCCACATTGATTTATCCCCCAACTTAGTCCCAGAGACAAAGTTGAACATAATATTTGCGGCACTGGCAAATGGTTTCCTGTTATCCCTGAGATAAATCTCTCAAGGCAGGGGCATTTCTGGTCTACTACAAATGATCACAAGGAATCGTATAATTAATCACTATTCCCTTCAATGAACAGCCACTAACCTTAAGAAAGAAAAGGAATGAGTGTGTTGCACACAACGCAGAAGTGGAAGTGAATGCTAAGGAATGGAACTCAAGGCAAGCACACAGTGTGGAGCACACAAAATAAATGTATGACAAAACAATACCCCAGGCACCAGCAGTATTAATGATATGCAGTGAACTCATTATTAAAGTTCCAAAACAGCTCCTGGAGTAACACAGATGGAGCCAATTAGGCAATGAGCATACTTGCTCACTTGCCGCTACATCTTCCATTTCTTTCATCTTGCCCATATTACTCCACGGATGAAATAAGCTGTATGTTTCTCCTCGCTACATAATATCCAGTGATAATAACAGTTATTTTCACTTGTAATTTCAAATAATTTATTGCTCCATAAATACCAAATGTTCTTTTACCCTTTCCTTGAGTACCTCATTTGTGTTGCAGTAGGTGCAGAAAGTTCAGTATTAACAGAGCTGAGCTAACTGCTGCTTTGTGTTCACAGAGACCTGATGCCTTCGACGCTGGAGGGACAAATCACCATGGAGAAGACACCCAGTTACTTTGTGACTAGCCACGCCCCCAAACGCATCCACACGATGGCCAGGGACATCAAGTTAATCATTGTGGTTCGCAACCCTGTCACCAGGGCTATTTCAGACTACACACAGACTCTGTCCAAGAAACCTGAGATCCCAACCTTTGAGGTTTTGGCCTTTAAGAACCGGACGCTGGGCCTAATAGATGCGTCGTGGAGTGCTCTACGTATAGGGATCTACGCGCTCCACTTGGAGACGTGGATGCAGTACTTCCCTCTCGCCCAGATGCACTTTGTCAGTGGAGAGAGGCTTATTGTTGATCCCGCTGGAGAGATGGGCAAGGTACAGGACTTTCTTGGGCTCAAGCGGATCGTCACGGATAAACACTTTTACTTCAACAAAACGAAGGGATTTCCTTGTCTCAAGAAGCCAGAGGACAGCAGCACCCCGAGATGTCTCGGCAAATCTAAGGGGAGAACTCACCCTAAAATTGACCCGGACGTTATCCGCCGACTGCACAAGTTCTTCAAACCCTTTAACATGATGTTCTACCAAATGACTGGCCAGAACTTTGAGTGGGAGCTGGAGGAGGGCAGTGACTCTCGGGGCTCTCAGAACTAACAGACTGTTGCCTCACGTCACAGCCACAGCTACACCACCAGCCTTTCTCAATAACACATCCACTGTCTGTCCCTACCGCTTCATCCTCTGAGAGAGGGCTTGAGTACGTCAATCAATCATGGCTGTCTTTGAGAAGGTGTCTGTATCCATAGGAAAAAAAGAGTTTACCGATATGCTTCTATTCTCGCCCTCAAAACTAATGTTGTTGATGGTGGCAAAACATTATTGTACATACTATACATAAAATTATATTTATATTTGTGAAGAGGAGCTGATTTTATTCCTTTTGTTTTGAAAACATAGAGCTGATACATGAATCATGTCGACTATGACGATGCATGCGATAAGTTAAGTGTCCTTACCTCCTGAGCCCTGAGGGTGTATTCTGCCTGCTTCTTCTCCTTTTACTTTTCATGCAGTTTGTTGCCCTTTCACCCACACCCACCAGCATACAGTACAAAACAGTCATACTACTCAGATGACTGAGGCCATGAAGTATTCTGGATGATTTATTTCAACACTCTGTAGAGAGCTAAAAATTACAGTACAATTATTACAGTACAATTATCCCTTGACGTGACCCTCATGTCGTATTTGAGGTTGTCCGTGTATGTATTATAAATGGAGACAATCCCTTCTTTGTCAATCCAAGTTTACCAAAGCAGAGCTTTAATTTTGTCAGAGTCAATACTTTTGTTGACCTGCACTTGTAGGTAACATGTTTTAAACAAATGTACAGTACATATATTTCAAATTGTTTTTGTATATCATCCTTTGTGAGGCTGGAATTGGCATATGGTTTATCAACTAGAATGTATTTCTCACACACATCAAGGGGATTACTGTAAATGTCACACCCATGCAAAGTATCCTATGCCCACTAATCTGAAGTAACAGTATTTTGAGGTGTGCACAAAGTATATTATAAATGGAGGAAAACTATTCTAAAAACTATTTTATATAGAGCTATTATATGATAAATGTGACAGAACTACTACGAAAACAAAATTTGCAGTGAGATTTGCGAGCCAATTGGGTTCTCCTGTTATTGTTAAGTCGATGAAGTGAAGAACAACAGAGGAGGACCCAACAGAAGGGAGTTAACAAACATCTGGTGCCACACAGTCTTCTGTCATTAAGAGACAAATGGGTTAATTAAGTAAGCCTGGAACATCATTGTCAATGTCAAATTGAGGATTTGCTTCAGACAAAATGTTATTATGCACAGGTTTACCCAGTAAATCTCCCATATTGTTTTGACAGTATCATGTATCTGACTGGAATATGTCTACTTGTTGAGGAAACATTATGTACATCATCGCATTGCAACCCACTTGTGCTCATCTTCATCCAGGTTTGTATACATTGCACGGATTATAATAACAAGAGTTTTACAGTCCTTTGCTGCTTTTCTATAAATGTTACTTTATGTTTCACTCCATGAAATAAGAACCGTCATCCTTTTTGCATAGCTTGCTGTGCTTCTGTCTGCTACTGTCTCTGGACTTTTCATCAATTGAGACAATCAATACAGTCAATGAGTCAATAAATACAGTCTTCTACACATCAATGGTCGCCCACAGCTATGACGCATTACACTGTTCATCTTCCCTGTTTCCTGGTCGGCCATGACAGGCTGGATTGGTTCGCTCTCTGCCGGCCCCCCTGTCACCCAGGGGAGGCTGGGTGCAGCAGCTCGTTACACAGAGCAATTGATTCAATCAAGGTAAGAACTCTACTACCCGTTCGAGCACTGAGCATGAACACTTACCTCAGAGCCTCGGTTTCCCAGTCACACCTTCCACTGAGGCTTCCCTGTGCAGATATCCCCTGGTGTCTTCCTCTGAACCTCTGTCTCTCTCTCCGTCCCCGGAGCACACTCTCTCATTCCTCACATGATTCTCTCTGTCTAGCACTACTCTCTTTGTTCAGTCTAGAACAGAGATGCGGGGTCATAAATAAGATTGTTTATAGTTTGACTACTTTGGGGAAAATGGTAGGTCGCATCAAATCATCAAATTTGAATGGGATTCTGCTGCCTGTTTTAATAGTGTGTTTGTTTTACTCCGATGAAGAAACTGCATTGAATGCATATGCTTAGAGGTGGAGAAATGGGATTTCTTGCAAAAAGAATACTTTCCATTTGCCAAATAAACACAAACAAAATATTCTAGCTAGCGAATCACTATATTGCACACAAAAGCAATTCTTTTTCTGGCAACTCATTTAAACATTTTCTGTAGCAAACCTTCAGATATTGCTTGCAGAAGTTCTTTCCTTTTAATTAGGATCCATGCTATTAAGGTTTTTTAAAATTCTGCTGAGTCAGTGTGCTTGAGAAACTAGGGCTGCACAACTAAGAGATTAAACAAGAGGGTTGAGAGGAAAAACATAATATCAATCATACTTTTAGGAAACACCTACTTGGTTTCTCAGTAAAGCCAAATCTAATAAAAAGATGGAAACACTGGATTTGACAAAGTGGCAACAACAACTTTGGTATATGTAGAAGTACATACAGATGTAGGATCTTAATTTGAGCCAGTTTCTACAGAAGGATAACAATCCTGCCGCAACAGTGACATTTTTTGTAGGGAAGTTTTAAATGTCCTGATTTTCAAGGAAGTTATCATGCAACAGGGTGATCAAAGATCGATCCAACATTTGTGTGCCTCAAATTCCCCTCAAACATTCAGAGATGCCACACGGAAGGACAAAGATACCTAAAGTGTCATGAAAACAGATACAAATGTTAACAAAGCATGTAAGTATCTTCTCTTTGTGCACCAAAGTACAGGCCACAGTCGGTGGAGTAGTGCAGTGCTTTGAGATGCCTTGCGAGAGTTCCATTGTATGAAAGGCATGCAAAGCTGTCCTCCACATGATTCTCCCTATGGGGGTCGTGGGGTGTTTTTGGCTCGGCATGGTGGTGGTGTGAGGAGATAGAGGAGAGAGGAGCTCTACTTAGACAACAGGAGGAGCCTCGCCCACTCATCACAACCACTATTGTTATGCTGTCATCATGCTCCCCGAATGTACAAATGAAAATGAATGTCTGTCACTCAATACCTGTAAGGAGATAAAAGAGACTGTGTATAATTTCCTCGCGAGTGGAATCCGCAGTACTTCACAGTAGCCTACTGTCCAATGAAAAAAGCTCTTTATAAACATAGCCGAGCTCGCAGAATGACGAAGAAGAACATTAAGGCATGAACGTAAACAACAATGATGCAAATCTACCCTTGGAAAAACAATAAACTAAGGGCTGGATATCAAATCAAATGTATTTATATAGCCCTTCTTACATCAGCTGATATCTCAAAGTGCTGTACAGAAACCCAGCCTAAAACTCCAAACAGCAAGAAATGCAGTTGTAGAAGCACGTAGATACACTCCGGAGAGCGGAAGATCCGAGTTATAGTGAAATTGAGACGTAAAGGTAATTTCTGACAGCGTTCTGTATGCAGTTTTTCGAAGACGTACTCTGTTTGTATATATTTTGAATCATGCATCGATGCAAGCTTTAACAGAAAGTATGCAAAGACAAAAATTACCAAAATGTTATTGAAAAATGTTATTGAAATCAATGGCGGCCATTATTTGAGTTGAAGAGAGAAAATACACTCTGACTTTGAAATGTTGCCTATTCACATCTCATATGTTGCCTGACTACAATATATTATCTTGATACGTTAATGAATACATGCTGTGTTCAGTTTTGCATGTTTACCTACCTTCGTATCGTAGATTGCAAGCCCATAATAAGTCAATAGGGCTAACTGGCGAGCTACTACTGTTACAATAGCTAGCCATGAAGAATTGTTAGCTAGCTACCCACAAAGAATTTACATCTATCTTGCATAATATTAGTTTTAGGTCATTTAGCCTTTTAAACTATCTGGTTAGCTACATTATTACGATTCACATATAGCTAACTGACAGTTATGAAGTAAAACGGTTGCTTTGTGTATATGTTGTTTAGTCTACTGTTATCCATTGTCCTGGCTGGAAGAAGGTTCAGTGCATGGGGAGGTGTAGCCTGAGGTAATACATTAGGGGGAGTATGAGTGCTTCTCAAATGTAATGTTTTATGCGTTCTCCACACTCTCGTCATCACAAGAACGTATTCAAGAGAATGTCGCCAGAGCATGCACCCGGAGTATGAGAGTGTGGAGCGCGGTAGTATGCATATTGAGAAACACCCTCTGGCAACTTGGGAACAGTGCCTTTAAATTTCAATCGTGTTATAGCGCGCATCTCCCACACTCCGGATTGAATCTAGCCCTTACACTCTCTCTTTTAAAAATATGAATTTGTCATCAAATATGTTGGGAGAAGGGTCCTTTTTAACACAGTACAGTAGTTTACCATGTCTAGAAAGAATCATAGTTGTTAGCTACGTTGCAGTCCAATCTTACTCTGACTGGCTAAAAGCGAAATGTGATCTCAAATGGAAACAAACAATTCCTGTAAAGTACAATAGAAAGCATCTCAACAGGATCCAGCATATCATTTACATGACCTAAACTGATCTTATCGAGAGCCATTGAAAGTTTATGATCCATCTATTACTGTAGGAGTGTGTGTGTGTGTGTGTGTGTATGTGGGGGTGTCTAAATAGGTAAACTGTTGTTGTAGAGGAGGGGAAGGGGTGAGCTTGTTTTTCATCCTCGTCTCCGAGTTTCAATTACCTTACCATTTATAGTGCATGAAGGCCTGTATTGTCTGGGATCACCCTTCTGATGCCAGCAGGACAAAGTGTTGTCTATATAAAAAGCATTATTTTTCCAATCAATATCTCTCTGCATCCAATATGCTCCTCGTCCTAAAGGAGACTAATTTCTTGATCCATCATTGGTAATGGGCTCATTAATACACTGTTGATTCATTTTCTGCTGAGTGGATATTAACCTTTTGCCAGCAATCATTAATTATGTTTGTCAGAGGTGTAGTCAGTATGTATTGTGAATTAGATTCTTGGAGGCCACATAAACAAACCTCTTAAAGAGCGACTGAACACATTGATTCTGCATGTGTTTCTCTGTTGCTCATTAAGAAAAAAAGGGATTTCATTCTTGGCGATGTGGTTCGATGTGGCTGATTTTTGTCCCCAATGAGACACCATAGAACAAAGACAGTATTACTTCCTCAAAATAGTCAGCATAAATCTAATATAACTCAAGAAATCTGTAATGAATTTTGACGTGTTTTGCCAAGGGTTTAGTCGTACAATTTTATGTCTAGCTAAGATGTTCATTGCAATATTTGTTATGTATTTTTTGTTGTTGCAATTAATCGTTTTATGTAAACAAAGTCAGATCCAATATCCTGATGGGCAGGTCTGTCTCACTGTCTGTGTGTTCTGAGGAAGGAATGGAGAGAGTGCAATCATTTCAGCTGTGTATCGTGCTAAGCCTGTCGCATGCTTCCCAGTCAAAACAGCTCGCACATATATTATGCCAACATTTTGTGACATTTTTGTTCGTTTTGGTGTGTGGCAGGTTTTTTTTCGTCTGTTCGAGCACTTTTTTTTCTTAAGGCAACTCGAAGTTCGGTAGCCAAAGTCTACGCCCCTTCGTCGATGATTGGTCAACAGTACTACTCCTAGTAGGAGTGGGAACTATGGATGGGATTCTTCAATGATGTGTTTGTTGTCATTCAATGAGAGATGACTAGTTTTCATGCAAAAAAAATTCACCTGAGAAATACTGCAACAAACATTTTAGTTCGATGTAAAATTGCGCGTCTAAGACCTCTGCAAAAAAAGTAAAAATGAATTACAGATTTCTTGATTTATTAATTATGACTATTTTGAGGAAGTTGTTTGGCTATGTTGTTGCTACGGCATCTCAACGGTCATTTTGTTGCCTTTTTTTCTCGTTTTTTCAAGCGAAGGTCTTTTAAAGGAGTATGTGAGGCACAGATGTTCGCTTCGCCTAGCTTAATTCTGCTGGGAGCAAACCGAATCTAGTATGCCGTGCCTTTAAGGGCAAGTGAGCATTGTCGGAATCAAAACCCAACCCTCAAGTAAGTCATGAAGAACTGTTTTGGATGAGACTAACTTTATGAACAATATTATCCTTTACACTTTGTAGTCAATAAATGTTTCTGACTAATATCGATGCCACATAGGCCATTTTCTATCCGATAAGTTGAGCTTCAGTTGCGCTTTAAAATGGAAATATTACAGTTCACTGCATTTACTGTATGTTGATTTCAGTTGCCATACCGATAGACTCGCTACTCTCTCCCTGTTCATGTTCTGTTTTCCTTTGTACACAATCATGTAAGTTTGCCATGAAAGTGGCAACAGTGGTCCCTCACGTTGCTTTGTTCAGTGATGCATGCCTTCGGGGGCAATTATTATGCTCTGAAAAATCTAAAACTCATGGTACAGTAGGTGATCTAAATGCCTGGCCCGATGCATCTGATAACTGCTTCATGTAAGGGGATGGGGTAATGTTAGGTTTAGACATGCTAGCGATTGGGTTTGAGGAAGCCTGGGGTGTTAAAACTCTGCAACTGGAATATAAACCACTTAAGTTCTCAAAATAACTTTTCACCAATTCTACCCTCACTAGATATCACATACGATGCAGCACTTCTTTCTTTTCTTAATTAGGCTTAGTGCACATCCTTCAATAGCTCCTATTCTCCTATGAGGGTTTGGTCTCCACTCTCATTTGTCAGCAAAGTAAAAGATTCTCAGCCTAATTAGAAGGTATGTTTTTCATGAGAGTATTGAGGGTAACAATTATCAATGTTTGTTGATTTTTAAAGAAAGACATCTTGGTCGCTACAAGACACTCACTCCGACGTCATTGCAATGACATGGAAGGCCACAGTTGGGTGAGTTGTACAAGGTTGTTAATCTTTTATCAGATGTGTAATAAGAATTACTTAATTATTGCATCTGAGCTCCTAGAGTGTGCGGCTCTCCTTTTGTTTTTCATATGCATGACATAAAACTGATTCACTATTCCAACAGCCTTATTTCAATGAGTTTATGATCCATTTGTGCCATGGGGGAATGTCGCTAATGAGAGACCTACTTCACGTTGTTCCTTGAATCATCAATTTTTTATGAAAGATAAAATTGTATTTTTATATGTTGTTTGACTATACACCTCTGACTGTAACCTAAGTGATACATTTATTCATGCATTTTTTTCTCTAATCTATAATGTATACATTTGCGTTGCAATCACTATCAAAAGCCTTGCAATTTCCTCTCTATCTTTCTCTTGCATGCAATGAAAAGACATCTCTGGAGAATTGTCTACATAATCTTCATATTCTGTGAGGTACGGCAATTTTGCATGAACAATAAACCCTAAGTAGGAGATGAATTAGTCCTGTGTAAGAGAGGAACTGTAATGTAGTCTGTGTGTAGCTGGTGTAGAGGAGTCAGGCGCAGGACAGCAGATATGAGTAAATAAACGTATTTTACTCAAAATAGCCAAATACAAGCCCACAATAAACAGACTGTTTACATAAAAACAATCACTCACAAACAAACATGGGGGAAACGGAGGGTTAAATAATGAACAAGTAATTGGGGGATTGAAACCAGGTGTGTAAGACAAAGACAAAACAAATGGAAAACGAAAAGTGGATCGGCGATGGCAAGAAGGCCGGTGACGTCGACCGCCGAACGCCGCCCGAACAAGGAGAGGGACCGACTTCGGCGGAAGTCGTGACGGGAATCTAAGTAGGGAGATGAATCTGTTCCCACTAGGCCAAGTAAACCTGTCTCCCTTGGCGGTAACTGTACAGTACCAGCTTCCTTCAAGTCACATGTAAAGACCAGCTTTCATTAGATTTGTCTAATCTCCCAACAGTTCCATTTACATGTAATCAGCTAACATCATTCACAAAAAAGTCCTTTTGATAAAGGTTGGACAATTTCCATTTATCAGGTATGCATATTGTTTTGTATAGCCTTTTAATTTGAATGCTTATTGGGTTCGGGATTGCTGGTGTGTGGTTTGTAATGTAAACATATAGCACACAGTCAAGTGTGCACAGTAGAATGGATTTTGTGTATCTATCAGAATGTAACTATGGTCTGCTTTATGTAGTTTGTCATCCAAGCTACCCCTCTTAGTGCAGATCATGCATTAAATTATTTGGAAAGCCTCCATTATTAAACAGCCCCCTGTCCTATTTCTGAAAGTGTTACTTGAAATGAACAATGGTAATGGAAACGCTTACCCTCATGGTTAACATTTATTTAGAATTGCCCCAGGTATTATTTGAATAATTGATCAAACTTTTCTGGGAGGTTTTATGCAGTTGTTAATCATAACACGTACATATTTGCTTAACATTGTTATGATTCTCCATTACCAGTGATACAACATGTGGTGATTTAGCTAGTTACTTACATTGTAAGACAATTCAATGCACAGGATTTACCACGATCATAGGGTTAGAAATCTCTGGTTGGCATTTCAGCGCATTTGCAGAAAAGGCATGTCACTCTGGACGTTTCCAATGCATATGTATTCCACGTGTTTTGCAAGTGACAGAGTGAGAAGGGTACAATATGTTCAAGAACCTCATTTCGAAAGCCTACAGGCAATACAAGAGCTGACACAAGCTGAGGTGCACAGGCAAATTTTAAACGTATTAGAGCTCTATACAATCTGTTAAACTGACACAAAAACTGAGGTACACAGGCAAAGTTTAAACGTATTAAGGCTCTAGTCAATCTGTAAAGCTGAAGCTTTACAGATTCCGCGATAGAAATTTCAAAGGTAATTTCAGATTGAGCCAAAATATGGAGAGTTTACCATGAATGCAGTCTCCACTAAAGCGGGAACATTGCCTTTAAATTTCAATCACGCTGTAAAGCTGAACTTCCACGATGCGGATTGAATGGAGAGATAACCTGGCAGAAGGCAGGATGCCAAAAGTTGCACCTGGTTTTCTCATGTTTGGACATTGGACTGTTGTTCTGTTCCATCCTAACTCTGACACTACATAAATGATGCAAAAATAAAGTAATGTCAGTTTTCTGAGGGAAGAGTGCATAATGCATGTATACTTGACAACCCCCACACACCTAGCACAAACAAACAAGGTAAGAAGTGTTGTCAGTGAACAGAATCGGTGACCGCGTCTTACCATCTCAACATTGGTGGCTGTCATCTATGTTTGTTGATCCACATTTTACCAGTCATTACTATATTTTCCTTGTTAGCTCAACAGCTTTGAAGATTTGCATGCAAACTGTCATACATTTGTATGAGTGGCATAACAGGAAAACCTTGAAACCGTGAGTGGCATGGGCAAATGTGTGGCTGAAGGACCCTTCAGCACCATGGACAGGGCCACAAGCTTTTCTTCCTGTGGTCCGACACATAACGAACAATACATTACAGACAAAAATACTTTACAATTTACATACATGTATTACATTAGCAAAGACATTACATACTTATATATATATAAAAACTAAAGACACAAACACACACACAAAATAAACAATAATAATGTGTGGGTGTGTGTAGAGTGCATGTGTGTGTGTGTGTGGGTGGGTGTGTGTGTGTGTGTGTGTGTGTGTGTGCATCCATCAGTTACACATATACTACATGACCAAAGGTCATGCTCATCAAACATCTCATCAAACATCTCCTTCCAAAATCATGGGCATTAATATGGTGTTGGTCTGATATTGGCTGCTATTCTAGGAAGGCTTTCCAATAAAAGTTGTAACATTGCTGTGTGGACTTGCTTCTATTCAGCCACAAGAACATTAGTGAGGTCGGGCGCTGATGTTGGGCGATTAGGCCTGGCTCGCAGTCGGCATTCCAAATCATCCCAAAGGTGTTTGATGGGGTTGAGGTCAGGGCTCTGTGCAGGCCATTCAAGTTCTTCCACACCAATCTCAACAAACCATTTCTGTATGGACCTTGCTTTGTTCACGGGGGCATTGTCATTGTCACAAAGTTGGAAGCACATAATCATCTAGAATGCCATTGTATGCTGTAGCGTTAAGATTTACCTTCACTGGAACGAAGGGGCCTAGCACGAACCATGAAAGACAGCCACAGACCATTATTCCTCCTCCACCAAACTTTACAGTGGGCACTATGCATTCGGGCAGGTTGCATTCTCCCGGCATCTGCCAAACCCAGATCTGTCCGTCGGACTGTCAGAAGGTGAAGCGTGATTCATCACTCCAGAGAACGCATTTCCACTGTTCCAGAGTCCAATGGCGGCGAACTTTAAACGACTCAAGCTGACGCTTGGCATTGTGCATGGTGATCTTGGGTTTGTGTGCGGCTGCTCGGCCATGGAAACCCATTTCATGAAGCTCCAGATGAACAGTTTTTGCACTGACGTTGCTTCCAGAGGCAGTTTGGAACTCGATAGTGAGTGTTGCAACCCAGGACAGACGATTTTACATACCACGCACTTCAGCACTCGGCGGTTCCATTCTGGGAGCTTGTGTGGCCTACCACTTTGCGGCTGGTCCGTTGTTGCTCCTCAACATTTTTCACTTCAAAATAATAGCACTCACAGTTGACCGAGGGATAGTTGACAGGGGCAAACTGAGTTGTTGGAAAGGTGGCATCCTATGACGGTGCCACGTTGAAAGTCACTGAGATCTTCAGCAAGGCCATTCTACTGTCAATGTTTGTCTATGGTAATTGTATGGCTGTGTGCTCGATTTTATAGACCTGCCAGCAATGGGTGTGTCTGAAATAGCCGAATACACTAATTTGAAGGGGTGTCCACATACTTTTGTATATATAGTGTACATGTCAGTACATACACACAACAAATGTGTTAGTTTTTTGCTGTTCACTTGCGCTATATGAGATTGAAGGGAATTCCATGCAATGATGGCTCTATATAATACTGTACATTTTCTTGAATTTGTTCTGGACCTGGGGACTGTGAAGAAACTCCCGGTGGCACTTTTGCTAGTGGGGTAAGTATGTTCGAGCCATATGCAAGTTGATTATACAGACAATTTAGAATTTTCAACACATTAATATTTCTCACAAAAACAAGAATTGAGCCAAGAGAGACTGACATGCATACTGTTGGCACTAGCCTCCTGTGTATAATGAAGGGCAATATGTGCTGCTCTGTTCTGGGCCAGCTGCAGCTTTTCTAGGTCCTTCTTTGCAGCACTTGACCATATCACCGGACAATAGTAAAGATTAGATAAAACTGGGGCATGCAGCACATGTTTGGTCAACTGTGTTTGGTCTGTCTGTGCATCTATCACAGACAGACCTCTCCCTATCTTTACAACAATTAAATCAATATGCCTTGACCATGACAGTTGGTGACACCAAGAGGTTTCGTCTCCTCAACTTGCTCAAAAGCCGCGTCATTCATTACCAAATTCAGCTGAGGTCTAGAACTTAGGGAATGATTTGTACCAAATACAATACTTTTAGTTTTAGATATGTTCAGGACTAGTTTATTACCAGCTACCTATTCCAAAACTGACTGCAACTCGTTGTTGA
The DNA here is from genome assembly GCF_036934945.1 of Oncorhynchus masou masou. Taxonomy (NCBI): domain Eukaryota; kingdom Metazoa; phylum Chordata; class Actinopteri; order Salmoniformes; family Salmonidae; genus Oncorhynchus; species Oncorhynchus masou. Next base: position 8,301,465 of record NC_088225.1, on the reverse strand, counting down.
GGGTTGCAGGGATTTCGCTAGCTGTGGTTACTGACGTGTATGATGTTGAATCATCAACGTACACGGACACACAGGCGTTTGTTTAATGCTAGCGGTCGATCATTAGTAAACATATAGAACAATATAGAACAGTATGGGCCAAGAGATATACCCAGCACATTGGACAAAGCCACCAACCCCAACACAGGAGACAGATGCGCTCACTTCAGCACTGCAGCATTCAGTTTAGCAATGTGGAAAGCTGCACTCCCTTCAGCACCAGGCCAACCGAAGACAGCACCACAGCTCTGCTCACCCAACACAGGATTACTAATCAGCACACCTGCAAGGCATTCCCTAATCAACTGACTGGCACAAGAGTACAAGCTGGATCTCACTCAATTGGAGCAGTTAAGAAGACAGCCACAGCATGCCTACTCTCCCACTTGAAGGGCCTCTCAGAGGAAATTGCTGCCACTGTTTTGATGCAATTTCCCATCCTAGGGAGGAAATGCATGTTTAGGTTTCACCTCAGAAGAATGATAAAGGCTACGTATACATATTCACGAATTAGGTGTGGCAATTTCTACTTGGAGTTGATAAACATCAACAAATAGGGCTCTGACAGCTGTCAGTGTAGCTAAGCTAGTTGCTAGTAATCTAATGTTATCTGATGTAGCTCTTTTCTTCTTTACTACACCGTATTAAAAAGATTGGCCGGTTTTGGAACTGGATTTGTCATAAGCATTGATTTAGGGTGAACTTTGCTTCAGATGGAAGTCACTGGCCTATCTTTGACTTTGCCATCTATTGTTATTGCCAATTTTTTGGGGCACCTTCCATAAATTGCAGTTGCAAATCAGCCATTAAAACAGTTTGAAAGAATAAGATGAAGCTCGGGTAAGATAGCTTGAAAAATAACTGATATACATTTTTCTACATTGTAATGGACACGGTGCAACCTTTGGTATGTAGACTGCTGGCAGGATTTGGCTGCAGATCAGTAAAGCCAGTAAAACCGCGCTCATGGTTCTCACAGGGGAAGTGAAATGATAGGCTTCAATGACCTTGCTTGTGATAGAACATGCCGCAAAATCTAGCTAACGGTTACAACTATCAAAGCATTGGAGCATGTAGTGAAGCAAAACTTTAGTGGTCAAAACCATTCATCTTGGGGTGACGGGGGAAGCAGGTTTGCAAAATGCTATCATATCACTCAATTATATATTAATAAAGTGTATCTTTTTATTATTTTTACCAGCAAAAACAATAAGTAAAAATTTACAAATTATTCATTGGATTATGAAATTTTTCTGGTAAAAAGTGCAAAAACATAAGTTTGAACCCTCTATTTTAATTTGCTCCATGGCTCAGGCTGTTTTTCTTATCTCAATTACGAAGAGGAAGAACAGCTGTTTCTGATTCTAAACTATTCCATGCTTTTGGATGGTAACATTCATGTAAAACCCAGCCCTGAAACGAAACGTAGGCTGAAAATAAATTGTATGTCAGGAAAAGACTGCATTCACATGGATTTGCATGAAGTGGGCAGTTTGGGATTCTCACTTGATACACAAATGTATCATACTTTGGCAGAAATAATTACTTATTGAATAAAATTCATTGTGCAATGATCATGGGTAAAGCTCTGGCCATCATCTTTCAGCTCGAAAAAGTGGATTTCTACTGGCGTGGGCGCTAAAGCCTGTTGCATGCTTCCCAGTTGAAACAGTTTGTGTATATTATGTTGAAATGTCGTGACATTTTTTGTGTTCGGCAGGGTTTTTTCCGGACAACAAAACTACTCCCAATAGGATGGGGAACTACTGTATGGATGGTATTCATTAATTAAGTGTTTGTCATTCAACAAAAGATGGCTAAGTTTTAATGCACATTTTTTAACCTCAGAAATACTGTACCAAACCTCCTCTGCGTAAACGAGGAGCTCTTCTTGATTTATCTTTGATTAATTTACGCTATTTTGAGGAAGTGTACACTGGTTACATGTTGTTGCTATGGCGTCTCAAGAGGGACAAACAGTAATATTGCTTTTTTCACATCAAAAACTATAACGTGCTTTAAAGGAGTATGCGAGGCACAGGTGGTTGCTTCGCCTAGCCGAATTCTGCTAGGAGCAAACCGAACCTACTAGCATGCTGGCGCCTTTACACTTACACTGTCTCTCCTTCTATAGACTCCTCAAAAGGAGAGTTACCAGTAAAGCCACGCCACCACCGATGCAAGAGACTACAGATGGCTGCCATCTTTAACCACACTCTTGCTTTGTGGACTAAGTCTCCAGAGACACTGAAGAGCTTAGCAATTGAAAGCTGTAAGAGTAAAAGCTCAAGTTAAAGCATCTGTAACTTGAACTCTTTTCTCGTGTGTTTACTCATTGTCGCTCGTGTATAGTGCCACACGCCACTCTTCTCGACATTTAATGGGGGCAGTTAATGCTGGGCAATTGAGTAAACAATAACTTGTTGTCCCTCTTTCTTTTTGTGCAATGGTGAAACCATGTCTAAACCTGGAGGAGGAAACTTGGGAGAGGCTGGGACAACACATAATCCTTCATGTTGTCAGCCAGCGGACTTCCAACACCATGGAGGAAGAAGGTGAGAACGTTACACTGGTATACATCTCATACCAGCCCAACAAATGCTAAGCGCCCCTGTTATTGTAATGATGAGAGGTAACCATCTCTTGGGGGTACTATGATATTTGTGCGTCTGTAACTTTCTCACTCATCATTATTCATGATTCATTATTCTATTCTATTCTTATTCATTATTCTATTCTTATTTACAATAAAAGTGACTCCAAAATGACACAATACATTATTTACCATTTATTTCTCTTGGGCACAAAATAATCTGAAACACAAGTAAAACAAACATTCAACAAGTGTGTAGAGTCACAAGATTGATGTAGTCATTGCATACTAAGAATACGGGACAAAATACTACAGTATACATTTGACAACTTTAATACACATATAAGTGAATTTGTCCCAGTACTTTTGTTCCCCTAAAATGGGGGGTGTTATGTACAAAAAGTGCTGTAATTTCTAAACGATTCACCCAATGTGGATGAAAATATGTTTGATTTCAAATCCTTTTGGAGTATAGAGACAACATTTGTTTTCAATATAAAACGTTTAAAATACAGAAATACTTCCAGTATGATGCAAAAGAAAACTTCTACTTTTAAGACAGGATAAACAAATTGTTTTCAAAGATAATTAAACACATTTCTTTTAGTTACCTTTTTCTCAACTTGTTTCTATTACTTTCTTACTTTCTAGCATGTCAAGATAACTTACAGAGCAGGTAGATAGCTTTGTAGCCATGGCTTGTGCACCTTCCATTGTTTAGCTAAGTAGCTTGCTAGCTATGCATCTAGCCAGCAGGTTGATGTTTTCCTTTTGTAACCAAGGCAGAGGAAAGCAACATTCACCTCCACAAATTCTGTTTACATCGATATCCACACTGAATTAAGCACTTAAGTCAGTACAACGGACTTAAAGTTAAGGCAACGTACTTACTTGGAAGATGATAAGGAGAAAATGTACGTAAGTTGTTTTATTAAATTTGTCCTTGGTCCCTCTTCCCTCACCCACAATTAAGGCCAGAGAGATCCTCACTAAAATGTCTGATGATGATGACCCAGAGGCCTATCTCTCGCCATTTGAGAGAGTGGCAGAGTGAGGATTATGGGACCAGATGACATGGTCAGCTCTTCTAGCCCCTATCTCACAGGAGAAGAGTAACAAGCCTATCAGGATCTGGAGACAGTAGAGACCAATAACTATGACCGTTTTGAAGGAGGGGATCCTAAGCAGATCAGGGCTCAACCCCTTTGCCAGCGCACGATGGTTCATTACCTGGAAATAGTAAGCTGGCCAGGCACCCCGGGTGCAATCATACCACCTAGGGTGGCTTGGGAAAAATTGGCTGAAGCCACAAGTCAACTCTGTGGATGAGGTGATTGACAAAGTTGTCCTGGACCGGTTCATGAGACCCCATTCCTACAATCTGCACAAAGCAGCCACCCAACAATTCCCTCAGACTCACCAGGACATAATTCAGCTAGTGGAAAAGTTGTAGGCCACAAAAGATGCACTTAAATCAAACAAACAGGAACGACCTCCAAACAAGCCGACGCACAAGCTTTTTCCTCAAGAAAATGTGAGCCAAAACAGCCGCGTATTTCCAAGCCAGAGAGGAATGACGTAATGTATTTTGGTGCGGAAAATGTGGGGCCAAGGGACACCCTACTCACAAGTGTCGATTAACGGATGAGCCAATGCCTACAGACCCAGGGGTGGTTGGTCAACCCTTCATTGCCACCTGTCAGACCTGAGCGATGACGGAAGTGAGGTACCCGCTTGCAAGTATCCAGTGCAGGTGGGCTCCCATAATCTACTCTGGACTCTGGTAGTGCCATGATTCGAATACGGACAGAATAGATTCCTGTATGGTCTCTTTGAAACCATAACACCATACCCCTCACCTGCATCCATAGGGACACCAGGCACAACCCGACAGCCTGCATCCAGCTCAACACTGATTGTGGGGCATGGACTGTCATTGCAGGGGTGAAGCCAGAATTGATGGCCCCTCTACTCCTGGGTCGAAACTGCCCCGGATTTTACCGTTTTTAAGGCTGCTGGGGTAAGCAAAAATCCCTCTTGCACTATTGCTGGTGTTCACATAAACACAAGCCTTTGCTGCTTATTGAGAAGGGGAAACATACTAACACCCATTCTTGCCAGTAGAGGTCAATGGAGGTGCTGCAGGGTGATGCCCCACAACCAGACCAGCCTGACCACAACAAAGATCTTGTCGATGTTGAAGGTGAGCCCCCCTACCTATCAATGACTTCTCCATTTGGTTGCAGGGCCATTTCGGCACTGCCCAACTGAGAGACAAAAACCTCGCCAAGTGCCCTAGAATGGTCCAGGAGGTGGATGGTAAAAGCCCTGGGAGACCGACCTTTGGTGACTCCTTACTTTGCCCTTTGTCAAGGGCTACTCTATTGGGTTACAGAAGTAGGTGAATGTCATACATCACAGCTCCTCGTGCTCAAAGTGTATGTTGCAGTTCTTCTCCAGCTGGCCCACTGTCATGTCTTGGGTGCTCATCTGGGCAAGAAAAAGACAAGGCAACAAATTGTAGAGAGGTTTTACTGTCCCGGAATCTACACGGCTGTCACACAGTACTGTCAGAGGTGTCCAACCTGTCAGTGGACTGCACCAGTAGGGTGTACCCATGCTCCTCTCATTCATTGAGACCCCATTTGTTGGACCCCTCCCAAATTCTGTGTGAAGATAATGAGATATCCTGGTGGTGGTAGACTATGCCACCAGGTAACCTTAGATGATTCCCCTGTGAATCATTACCACCAAGGCCATAGCTTAGGAGTTGGTACATTTCCCCCATTCAAGCTCTTCTACACTCACCGCCCAAGAGTTCTCCTCAATGTTGCCATGGAAGCCTGGGAAGACCCAGTGTCTGCCCATTGTACCCTGGTAGAACATGGGGTTGGGATGTAGACCAGGATCACCTGGGTGATGCCCATTGTGCACTAGCATGAGCAAGAGTCACAAAGAACAGGGGACTTGCAGAAGCACATGAGTTCAATCCTGGTGACTGTCTGATCATCCTTCTCCCCACCACAGAAAGCAAGTTCCTCACCCGGTGGCAGGGTCTCTACGAAGTTATGGACCAGCAATATACTAGTAAAACCTACCAGATTGCCGTAAACAGGAGAAAGTGTATCACATCAACCTTTTGAAGAAGTGGGAGGAGGATGATGTTACTGTGTCCTTTGACCCCACAGAGCTTCCCAGGAAATACCCTTAGATATCGTAAACATGGCGCAAGACTTTACTCCCCAATAAGAGGTGACACTTTGTTGATCAGTACACGGGTGTATGTTCCTCTTTCTCTAGAGGACAGATGTGGTAGAGCATTATAGGCGTACTCCACCTGGGAAGACAGTACACGAGAAGCCGTACAGGGTCCCTGAAGCTCATCACAAAGCCATCCGTGCTGAGGTCAAAAGGATGTGGGAGTTGGATGCCATATAGGAATCAAAATGTCCATGGGCCAACCCCATCATCCTGGTATCAAAGCCAAATGGTACACTGCGCTTCTGCAATGACTACCGATGACTAAATGAGGTGTCAGAGTTCGACTCCTATCCCATGCCAAGGTCTGATGAGCTCATAGAGTGGCCTGGATGAGCTTACTACATCACCACACTAGATCTTACCAAACTGCCTTCTCCAAAACTGATGGGCTCCTTTTGGCCTTCACGTGGCCCCGGTCAACTTCCATCCGCTGATGGACATTGTCCTACGGCCACATCGGTACTTTGATCTGTTTGGAGACCTTGGAAGATTACTTGGAGAAGTTAGGCTGTGTCTTGAGTTCTCTCTGACAGACAGGCAGGCCTGACCGGCAACCCAAAGAAGTGCTACATTTCACAAAGTGAGGTGCAATATTTTGGATACACCATTGGTCGAGGACTCATCAAACCACAGGAGAAGAATGTTGAGACAATCCACAACTTATCCAACCACCAAGACTCAGGTAAGAGCCATCATGAGGCTGGCCAGTTACTACCAGCAGTTTATTCTGTAGTTTTCTGCTCGGGTGTCTACCCTGAAAGACATGACACGAAAGGCCAAGCCAGAGAAGGTTAACCTTTTGACGCTTATGAACACACGTGTGATCATTCTACAGTGGTCCCTGCAGTGTACGCTCAAACCGGTATGATTAGAAGACTTCATTGGAATGTCTAGTTATAATTGACGTAACAGTCAGCTTTTGAGTTTGCAACACTGTTATTTCACAGAAACATTTTTGCACAACCACAGTCTTTACAACTTTGTGAGCAGTTTATTTTTGGATGCAATGTTCAGAAATTCGCAGATGTAGCAACAGCATAAAACAATTCTCATCCAAATCGGAAAATGACGGCTACATTAGTCCTAGCGCTAACTGAGTAAAGAGTGAGCTAACACACGTGGTCATATTTATCCAACAATCAGCTGATAGAAACCATCATATGAATGAGCTAATAGTAATTACTACTTACAATTCATCACATCACGGGTGAGCTCACCAGTGAACAAGATAATTAAGTAAAACACTTTCTAAAAGTCAAATGAAATCCCACGATGGGTAGAGTTTGTATGCGCTGCCATGTTTGTTTTTCTGTGTCAACCAAAGATAAGAAGAGGTGACAAGATGAGTTGGGTCTCTTTACACTGTGCATGTTGAAGGTGAAGGGAGTGTGTCATCCACCATCTTTCACATCCGAAAGTTTACTCGAAAGTCGAGTGAATCATCCCTTCTTAACCTTGTTTTGCTATAACAACTTTGGTCTGACAAATGTTTACGTGACACGCATTGAATGATGTCAACAAACATGGAAAATAAGTTAGCATTAGCTCATTATAATCAGTACAACCTTCAAAAAAGTATTTTACACATATCATATGTGTCCATTACAATATATGCCAGAATCAGAATGCATGATTTGATCACTAGTACTTGTAAACGTGAATAAATAAGTACCACATAAACCATTTTCAGATATTTATTGATACATGTGGCCTGTGCCTGTGCTATGATACATATCATTTGTCGCCACAGGTGGCTGGTTTAGGTTTCTACCGTTGTGCTACATGGAGTAGATAGCATACAACATACCTATCTAGTGGTTGTGTTGGGGACAACAGTTGTCGACAACTGTAGCATTGTAGCTAACCCTAAACCTTTTACTAACCTTAACCTCATTCTCTTAACCTCCTATGTTAATTCACTTAACCTGCTGCATTAGTTCTCCTAACAAGCCACATTAATTATCCTAACCTGCTATGTAAACAAACCATCTGGGGAGACAAATCATCAGTATCACCACACCTGCAGCAATCGCGTCATCCCTGACACTCACTTGAAGCCATTCAGTGTTGTTGTTTGTGTACTGTATGTAGCTAGTGGGCTAAGCTGTAGCATTAGCAATGCCTTTCAAAAGGAGATGACTCACAAATGTGGAAATTCTGGAGATATTTGTAAAATTCTGACAATGATTCTGAGTATGACAGTAAAGAATCAGATTCTGACAGTGACGAGCTGCTCCTTGCCCACCGAAGAAGTCCCAGGTCCCTCAGAAGATGCTGGTGGTGATGGAGGCAGACCGACAGTGGATGAAGTGTGGGAGGTCTGCGGTAGCTGGAAGGCCTCCAGCCATTTCACCCCTCCTGGCCCTGCAGTTGGCTTTGATGAGTCCCAGTCTGGAGTGCAAAGCCCCTTGCCATCTCCCTCTGAGGCAGAGTGCTTCAAACTGTTTCTGACAGAAGAGCTGTTGGAAGACATAGTGGACACGACCTTGGAGCTACAGGAGAAGAGAGAGGCACAGGGAAGGTGGACCACCTGACGGGAGAGAAAGATCAAACAAGACTGTGTGCTTGACTATAATCGCAAAATGGTGGCAGTGGATAAGTCAGACATGATAAACAGTTTTGTGGCATGCGCTGGGAAAGCCACCAAGTGGTTTAAGAATATATTTTTACATCTGATCGACACTGCTGTCCTCTAAGCCACATAGTTGACCTCCAGCTAACAAGTGAGATGATTACTAAAAACTTTTTTGGTAATTGGACATACAGTGCACATGCAAATTAAATACAGTTCCATTACGCAATTACATTGACAATATCTCACCCACTTCCCCACTCCCTCATCCTCCCAACTCCCTCTCCAAATAGTATGTTGCTAGAATACAAAAGCAGTCCTCAATCTTCGGCACAAAAGATGTCCACTTCCAGTTCTGATGCAAATACTGTGTGTGTGTGTGTGTGTGTGTCATTTCTGAAATTAAAGAATAAAGAGGAATTATTAGTAATTAGAATAAAACGTCAGGATAGCAATAAAACATAGTAACATAATAGTAACATAATAACTGAAGTGCTCCACAAGGGCTTGACAACAGGGCAGGTCAGGGCAGAGCTATGCAGGCCAAATGAATACACAGGCCAATGCAATGGCCATGATAAGCCCTTGGCTAGAAGGGATCCAGCTTTTGTCAAATTAATGTCAGATTTGACATTTCGTAGCATGTTCTCGTCAGGAGAACTTATGCAGAAGGTTAGGAGAATTCATGTAGCAGGTTAGGAGAATTAGGTTAAGGTTAGGAAAAGGGTTAGGGTTAGCTTAAATGCAAAAAGAAATCTTCTTTCGACATTCATTTGACTAAAGCTGCATCCCTTCTAACCATGACCAGAGCAGCTTCAAAGGATACAACACAAGATAATACTTCTTTGACGCCATTAGAATTAGCGTTGTTTTTTCTCATGTTATTCAACTGTTACCACGCACCTGCAACAAAGATAGCTCTGATGTACAAGTGCCTTTTGAATTTTGAATCACAGAACTATCACAAATGTAACTACATAAGCACAATTGAGTACAACACCAAAAAGTTTGTGAAGTAAACGTATCCGCAGTTAAATAGGAATACACATTATACATTATGCTTCATACACTGAACAAAATAAAAACGCAACTTGCAACATGTTTTGTTTTCTAAGTTACAGTTAAGTAATCAGTCAATTTAAATAAATTCATTAGGCACTAATCTATGGATTTCACATGACTGGGAATACAGATTTGCATCTATTGGTCATAGATGCCATAAAAAAAGGTGAGGGTATAGATCAGAACACCAGTCAGTATTTGTTGTGACCACAATTTGCCTCTGCAGTGTGACACATCTCCTTCACATAGAGTTGATCAGGCTGTGGAATGTTGTCCCACTCCTCTTCAATGGCTGTGCGAAGTTGCTGGATATTGGCGGGAACTGGAACAGTGTCATACACGGTGATCCAGAGCATCACAAACATGCTCAACGTTTGACATGCCTGGTGAGTGTGCAAGTTATGGAAAAACTGGGACATTTTCAGCTTCCAGGAATTGTGTAAAGATCCTTGCGACATGAGGCCGTGAATTATCAAGCTGAAACACGAGGTGATGGTGGTGGATGAATGGCTCAACAGTGGGCCTCAGGATATCGTCACGTTATCTCTGTGCATTTAAATTGCTATCAATAAAATGCAATTGGGTTCGTTATATCATAACCCCACCGCCACCATGGGGCACTGTTTACAACGTTTACATCAGCAAACCGCTAGTCCACATGACGAAATACACGCTGTCTGCCATCTTCCCAGTACAGTTGAAACCGTGATTCATCCATGATGGGCACACTTCTCCAGCATGCCAGTGGCCATCGAAGATGAGTATTTGCCCACTGAAGTGGGTTATGACGCCAAACTGCAGTCAGGTCAAGACCCTGGTGTGAATGATGAGAATGCAGATGAGCTTCTCTGATACATTTTCTGACAGTTTGTGCAGACATTTGTCAGTCGTGCAAACCCACAGTTTCTTCAGCAATCTGGGTGGCTGGTGTCAGACGATCCTGCAGGTGAAGAAGCCAGGGCTGGCATGGTTACACATGGTTACACATGTTCTGCATTTGTGAGGTTGGCTGGACTTACTGACAAATTCTCTAAAACAATGTTGGAGGTGGTTTATGGAAATTAACATTAAATTCTCTGGCAACAGCTCGGGTGGACATTCCTGCAGTCAGCATGCCAACTGCACGCTCCATCACAACTGTGTGACAAAACTGCACATTTCAGAGTGGCCTTTTATTGTCCCCAGCACAAGGTTCACCTTTGTAATGATCATGCTGTTTAATCAGCTTCTAGATATACTACACCTGTCAGGTGGATGGATTATATTGGCAAAGGAGAAATGCTTACTAACATGGATGTAAACTAATTTGTGCACAAAATGTGAAATGCACACAGTAACTTTTAGTAAGAAAAACAATAATGAAGGCAAAGCAGGCACCAACCTTAAAATGCGCCGGGGAAAAAGTTTGGGCAGGTTTGGATATTCACAAATTTGACCTGAGGAAACACTGGTGGAGTCAGTGGCGGATTTAGGCATAGGCAACATGGGCAGCCTCCCAGGGCGGCATCTTGTCAAGTCAGAAGTTTACATAAATTTAGGTTGAAGTCATTAAAACTTGTTTTCAACCACTCCACAAATTTCTTGTTAACAAACTATAGTTTTGGCAAGTCGGTTAAGACATCTACTTTGTGCATGACACAAGTCATTTTTCCAACATTTGTTTACAGACAGATTATTTCACTTATAATTCACTGTGTCACAATTCCAGTGGGTCAGAAGTTTACATACACTAAGTTGACTGTGCCTTTAAACAGCTTGGAAAATTCCAGAAAATGATGTCATGGCTTTAGAAGCATCAGATAGCCTAATTGACATAATTTGAGTCCACTGGAGGTGTACATGTGGATGTATTTCAAGGCCTACCTTCAAACTCAGTGCCTCTTTGCTTGACATCATGGGAAAATCAAAATAAATCAGCCAAGACCTCAGAAAAAAATTGGAGACCTCCACAAGTCAGGTTCATCCTTGGGAGCAATTTTCAAACGTCTGAAGGTACCACGTTCATCTGTACAAACAATAGTATGCAGGTATAAACACCATGGGACCACGCAGCCATCATACCGGTCAGGAAGGAGATGCGTTCTGTCTCCTAGAGATGAACGTACTTTGGTGCAAAAAGTGCAAATCAATCCCAGAACAACAGCAATGGACCTTGTGAAGATGCTGGAGGAAACATGTACAAATGTATCTATATCCACAGTAAAACAAGTCCTATATCGACATAACCTCAAATGCCGGTCAGCAAGGAAGAAGTCACTGCTCCATAACTGCCATAAAAAAAGCCAGACTATGGTTTGCAAATGCCCATGGGGAAAAATATCGTACTTTTTGGAGAAATGTCCTCTGGTCTGATGAAACATAAATAGAACTGTTTGGCCATAATGACCATCACTATGTTTGGAGGAAAAAGGGTGAGGCTTGCAAGCTGAAGAACACCATCCCAACCATGAAGCACGGGGTGGCAGCATCATGTTGTGGGGGTGTTTTGCTGCAGGAGGGAAAATAGACGGCATCATGAGGATGAAAATTATGTAGATATATTGAAGCAACATCTCAAGACATCAGTCAGGAAGTTAAAGCTTGGTCGCAAATGGGTCTTCCAAATGGACAATGACCCCAAGCATACTTCCAAAGTTGTGACAAAATGGCTTAAGGACAACAAAGTCAAGGTATTGGAGTGGTCATCACAAAGCCCTGACCTCAATCCTATAGAAAATCTATGGGCAGAACTGAAAAAGCATGTACGAGCATGGAGGCCTACAAACCTGACTCAGTTACACCAGCTCTGTCAGGAGGAATGGGCCAAAATTCACTCAACTTATTGTGGGAAGCTTGTGGAAGGCTACCCAAAACATTTGACCCAAGTTAAACAATTTAAAGGCAATGCTACCAAATACTAATTGAGTGTATGTAAAATTCTGACCCCCTGGGAATGTGATGAAATAAATAAAAGCTGAAATAAATAATTCTCTCTGCTACTGTTCTGACATTCCACATTCTTAAAATAAAGTGGTGATCCTAACTGACCTAAGACAGGGATTTTTTTACACGGATTAAATGTCAGTAATTGTGAAATACTGAGTTTAAATGTATTTGGCTAAGGTGTATGTAAACTTCCGACTTCAACTGTATATATACAGTATATACGAATGGTGGCATTTGCACAATTGTGTTTCTTTCGCTCATTTGCACATCACGTCACTGATATCCTGTCACCGTGTGGGATTGTGGGTCAATTAACCTTGTCGGTTTGGGCGCCCTGATTCTAGTTTGTGAGCTAGGCAGGCTACTGCCTGGGATGGTCTCCCACTCGGAAGTACGAGATGGGGAGGGGTTTGCTGTAGGTTGACCTCAGGTCTCCCCACTGGAAGCCCGGTGTAGGGGGAGCGGGGGTAGGTTGACCTCAGGTCTCCCCACTGGAAGCCCGGGGTAGGGGGAGCGGGGGTAGGTTGACCTCAGGTCTCCCCACTGGAAGCCTGAGGTAGGGGGAGCGGGGGTAGGTTGACCTCAGGTCTCCCCACTGGAAGCCCGGGGTAGGGGGAGCGGGGGTAGGTTGACCTCAGGTCTCCCCACTGGAAGCCCGGGGTAGGGGGAGCGGGGGGTAGGTTGACCTCAGGTCTCCCCACTGGAAGCCTGAGGTAGGGGGAGCGGGGGTAGGTTGACCTCAGGTCTCCCCACTGGAAGCCCGGGGTAGGGGGGCGGGGGTAGGTTGACCTCAGGTCTCCCCACTGGAAGCCCGGGGTAGGGGGAGCGGGGGTAGGTTGACCTCAGGTCTCCCCACTGGAAGCCTGAGGTAGGGGGAGCGGGGGTAGGTTGACCTCAGGTCTCCCCACTGGAAGCCCGGGGTAGGGGGAGCGGGGGTAGGTTGACCTCAGGTCTCCCCACTGGAAGCCTGAGGTAGGGGGAGCGGGGGTAGGTTGACCTCAGGTCTCCCCACTGGAAGCCCGGGGTAGGGGGAGCGGGGGTAGGTTGACCTCAGGTCTCCCCACTGGAAGCCTGAGGTAGGGGGAGCAGGGGAATCTATCAAATAGCACACCTCTCACTTTGTACACTACTAATGAAATTATGATACAGCCCGACAGGATGCTTTCGATTGTGCATCTGTAGCAGTTTGTGAGTGCTTTTGGTGACAAGCCAAATTTCTTCAGCCTCCTGAGGTTGAAGAGGCGCTGCTGCGTCTTCTTCACGATGCGGTCTGTGTGGGTGGACCAATTCAGTTTGTCTGTGATGTGTATGCCGAGGAACTTAAAACTTACTACCCTCTCCACTACTGCCCCATCGATGTGGATAGGGGGGTGTTCCCTCTGCTGTTTCCTGAAGTCCACAATCATCTCCTTAGTTTTGTTGACGTTGAGTGTGAGGTTATTTTCCTGACACCACACTCCGAGGGCCCTCACCTCCTCCCTGTAGGCCGTCTCGTCGTTGTTGGTAATCAAGCCTACCACTATAGCGTCGTCCACAAACTTGATGATTGAGTTGGAGGCGTGCGTGGCCACGCAGTCATGGGAGAACGGGGAGTACAGGAGAGGGCTCAGAACCCACCTGGTGGGGCCCCAGTGTTGAGGATCAGCGGGGTGGAGATGTTGTTACCTACCCTCACCACCTGGGGCGACCCGTCAGGAAGTCCAGTACCCAGTTGCACAGGGCGGGGTCGAGACCCAGGGTCTCGAGCTTGATGACGAGTTTGGAGGGTACTATGGTGTTAAATGCTGAGCTGTAGTCGATGAACAGCATTCTCACATAGGTATTCCTCTTGTCCAGATGGGTTAGGGCAGTGTGGTTGAGATTGCATCGTCTGTGGACCTATTTGGGCGGTAAGCAAATTGGAGTGGGTCTAGGGTGTCAGGTAGGGTGGAGGTGACATGGTCCTTGACTAGTCTCTCAAAGCACTTCATGATGACGGAAGTGAGTGCTACGGGGCGGTAGTCGTTTAGCTCAGTAATCTTAGCTTTCTTGGGAACAGGAACAATGGTGGCCCTCTTGAAGCATGTGGGATATTGTTTGACCAGCCAGCTGGTCTGCGCATGCTCTGAGGGCGCGGCTGGGGATGCCGTCTGGGCCTGCAGCCTTGCGAGGGTTAACACGTTTAAATGTTTTACTCACCTCGGCTGCAGTGAAGGGGCTGCAGTGAAGGAGAGTCCACATGTTTCGGTTGCGGGCCGTGTCAGTGGCACTGTATTGTCCTCAAAGCGGGCAAAAAAGTTATTTAGTCTGTCTGGGAGCAAGACATCCTGGTCCGTGACGGGGCTGGTTTTCTTTTTGTAATCCGTGATTGACTGTAGACCCTGCCACATACCTCTTGTGTCTGAGCCGTTGAATTGCGATTCTACTTTGTCTCTATACTGACGCTTAGCTTGTTTCATTGCCTTGCGGAGGGAATAGCTACACTGTTTGTATTCGGTCATGTTTCCGGTCACCTTGCCCTGATTAAAAGCAGTGGTTCGCGCTTTCAGTTTCACGCGAATGCTGCCATCAATCCACGGTTTCTGGTTTGGGAATGTTTTAATCGTTGCTATGGGAACGACATCTTCAACGCACGTTCTAATGAACTCGCTCACCGAATCAGCGTATTCGTCAATGTTGTTGTTTGACGCAATACGAAACATATCCCAGTCCACGTGATGGAAGCAGTCTTGGAGCGTGGAATCAGATTGGTCGGACCAGAGTTGAACAGACCTCAGCGCGGGAGCTTCTTGTTTTAGCTTCTGTCTGTAGGCAGGGAGCAACAAAATGGAGTCATGGTCAGCTTTTCCGAAAGGAGGGCGGGGGAGGGCAATCGATATGCTGATACAATTTAGGGAGTCTTGTTTTCAGATTAGCCTTGTTAGAATCCCCATCTACAATGAATGCAACCTCAGGATATGTGGTTTCCAGTTTGCAAAGAGTCAAATAAAGTTTGTTCAGAGCCATCGATGTGTCTGCTTGGGGGGGAATATATACGGCTGTTATTATAATCGAAGAGAATTCCCTTGGAAGATAATGCGGTCAACATTTGATTGTGAGGAATTCTAAATCAGGTGAACAGAAGAACTTGAGTTCCTGTATGTTGTTGTGACCACACCACGTCTCGTTAACCATGAAGCATACGCCCCCGCCCCTTTTCTTACCAGAAAGATGTTTGTTTCTGTCGGCGCGATGCGTGGAGAAACCAGCTGGCTGCACCGACTCCGATAGCGTCTCTCGAGTGAGCCATGTTTCCGTGAAGCAAAGAACGTTACAGTCTCTGATGTCCCTCTGATGCCCCTTGCTCGGATTTCATCAACCTTGTTGTCAAGAGACTGGACATTGGCAAGAAGTATGCTAGGGAGTGGTGCGCGATGTGCCCGTCTCCGGAGTCTGACCAGAAGACCGCTTTGTTTCCCTCTTTTACGAAGTCGTTGTTTTGGGTCACCGGCTGGGATCCATTCCGTTGTCCTGGGTGAAAGACAGAACACAGGATCCACTTCGGGAAAGTCATATTCTTGGTCGTACTGATGGTGAGTTGACGCTGCTCTTATATTCAGTAGTTCTTCTCGACTGTGTGTAATGAAACCTAAGATGACCTGGGGTACCAATGTAAGAAATAACACGTAAAAAAACATAGTTTCCTAGGAACGCGAAGCGAGGCGGCCATCTCTGTCGGCGCCGGAAGTACATGGGCTCTCATCAAAGAGAGAAGTTTGTTCAGCTCATCTGCCTCGATCAAACGTAAATTGTCCGCAACATTGAAATGGGATAATTCTATGTGAATTAATGAGGTGTAACATACCTAATTTCAAACTGTTGTTAGAAAATCATGTATTGACAAGTTGAAACATAGCCAAGAGATAATTAGCAGGCAGCGTGCCAATGGCTTGAGGGCAGCGCAGGTTAACTGTCCTGTTGCGTAACAGTCAAATTCTGGAACAGTGTATGAATTCTGACATCACGAGCATGAAAAAAAACTCACGGTGGGTTGACAATTAGAGATATTTGGAGCTCACACGTGAAAAGGTTCAATGGAGTTCAGAAGCTGAGAAAGCGTTTAAGGACCTTCAAACCTCCCTCTGTTCAAAGACATGTATGCCTAGTTCAGTTGGATTACTAATCAGCACACCAGCACGGCATTCCCTAATCAACTCACCAGCACAAGAGTGCAGGCTGGACCTCACTCAACTGGAGCAGTTAAGACTTACCGTCTACAGACTCCTCCAAAGGAGAGTTAGACTCCGCCAGTGAAGCCACGACACCACTGACACAAGAGACTACAGATGACTGCCATCTTTAACCACCCTCTTACCTGAACGACTTTGTGGACTGAAACTCCAGAGACACTGAAAAAGTTATCAATTAAAAGCATTTGAAACATTAACTCTTTTGTTGAGTGTTTACTCATTGCCGCTTGTGTAGTCTGGCACACGCCACTCTTCCCGACAAACCCATCAAATCTGGAGACACCATTGTTGAAATAAGCAGGCAGTGTTGGTGCTTCCCCTGAGGATTGTGGGTAATGAACCTTCCGGTGATTATAGTGCTGTTTGCAGGTTTTCACAGACTCCTGTCCAATTTGTGCATATGCAACAGAAGCCTGAACACAAAGATTGACTTTCTCATCAAGCAAAGGTCAGAACAGAGAGAAACATTGGTTTCATACTTCAAGAGACTCCCTCCATAGGGAATACTATGAATGGTTTATTAATTTAAAGCGGCAGCGCAATCAAAACGTGATTTCCCAGTTTAAAAAATATATATTTCCACACTATTGAGGTTGGAATAATACTGTGAAATTGTGAACATCATGATAATGCTCTTTTTGTGTAAGAGCTGTTTGTCAGCTTGTTTTGCATTGGTCAGAGTTTGCACCGCTTGTTGAAATCAACAGGCGGTATAAGTTAAAGGTCCAGTATGTTCCGCCATTTTGTGGTTGATAAAATTCTAATAGTTTGCCTAATTTCAGTTTGTGACAAAACAAGTATAGTGTAGATGTAACGGCGTTCGTCTGTTGAAGGAGAAGCGGACCAAAATGCAGCGTGGTGATTATTCATGTTCTTTAATGAATAAAGAAACTCGACATGAAATAACTGACTATACAAAACAACAAACGGACCGTGAAAACCTGTACAGCATATCTGGTGAACAACAAACACAGAGACAGGAACAATCACCCACGAAATACTCAAAGAATATGGCTGCCTAAATATGGTGCCCAATCAGAGACAACGATAATCACCTGACTCTGATTGAGAACCGCCTCAGGCAGCCATAGACTATGCTAGACACCCCCAAGACAACACACCACAAAAAACCCATGTCACACCCTGGCCTAACCAAATAAATGCAGACAAACACAATATACTTCGACCAGGGCGTGACAGTAGAGAATCATTGTACCATCTAATTCGATGTGAAATATATTTTCCCTAAATTAAACTATTGTATTTAATGGTTTGAAACTGATGTACAAAACCGAACCTAAAAGATGCAAAAACAACTTAAGACTGCACATAGAACAGATCTACCACTTCTAAACTAGTTTTGAGGTTACATACAGAGCCTTCAGAAAGTATTCACACCCCTAGACCTTTTCCATTTTTTGTTTTGTTACAAAGTGGGATTAAAATGTATTTAATTGTCATTTTTTTGTCAACGATTTCCACAGAATGTCTGTTATGTCAAAGTGGAAGAACAATTCTAACATTAGTAAAACAATTGTGAAAAATAAAACGCATGTATCTTGATTAGATATGTATTCAACCCACTGAGTCAATACATGTTAGAATCACCTTAGGCAGCGATTTCAGCTGTGAGTCTTTCTAGGTAAGTCTCTGAGTCTTCCACACCTAGATTGTGCAACATTTGCCCATTTATTATTTTAAAAATTCTTCAAGCTTTGTCAAATTGGTTATTGACCATTGCTAGCCAACCCCTTTCAGGCCTTGTCATAGATTTTCAAGCAGATTTAAGTAAAAACTGTAACTCGGCCACTCACTGTCTTCTTGGTAAGCAACTCCAATGTAGATTTGGCCTTGCATTTTACGTTATTGTCCCGCTGAAAGGTGAATTAATCTCCCAGTGTCTCGTGGAAAGTAGACACAACCAGATTTTCCTCTAGGATTTTGCCTGTGCTTAGCTCCGTTCAGTTTATTTTTTATCCTGAAAAAATCCAAGTCCTCAACGATTACAAGCATACCCTTAACATGATGCAGCCATCACCATGCTTGAAATTACAGAGAGGTGTAATCACTAATGTTTTATATTGGATTTGCACCAGACATAAGTTAATTGCTTTGCTACATTTGCAGTATTAAATGTCTTGGAATAATAATTCAAAAATCATATTAAACACATTTATTGCACACACTCAGTCCATGCAACTTATGGACTTGTTATGTGACTTGTTAAGCACATGTTTACCCCTGAACTTATTTAGGGCAAGCCTAAATAAGTTCAGGGGTAAACATGTGCTTAACAAGTAACCATAACAAAGGGGTACGCAAGTCATTTCAGCTTTTTATTCATTTGCACACAACACTGACATTATGGGGTATTACAGACTCCATTTTAAATTCCAGCTGTAAGACAACATTTGGAAAAAGTCAAAGGGTGTAAATACATTCTGAACTCCAATTATGCCCCTCAGCCAGACCACTCCAAGACAGTCCTAGTAAATATGCTCGTGAAATGTATTTTTAATAAGGATATTTTTGTCTCTTTTGACCATTTTAATTGAAAACAATCACAGTAAGATACTTAATTGTCACCCGTAAATTGATGTTATTTGATATTCAGATAAACACTGCTTCATTGGACCTTCAACAAATATTTGTATTATGGAAATCAAATGTGTTATTGACCCTTTCCATTAAAATGGCCATTGTGTACATGTCGTACACATGAAATGTCACCTCCAATAAATATCAAACCATTCAACCAACTTGTGTCTTATTGTAAGAGCCTTAAACTCATAACTGAAAAGCCATTCCTGCCAGTAATTCGAAAGTAGATGCATTATTTTCCTCTTTGATGGCAACATCATAACCTTGTAAATTCAGTTATATCTCTGTTTTTTCCAGAAAATCTACAGTAAACTATTTGATGGTGTCTCGATAATTTTAAGACATTTTGACATGAATGACTGGATGTCCTTGAATAGTTATTTGAAACACTGTCGACACTACCAACATATTGTTACTTTTACAGTACACTAATCCCTATCATTACTCCCTACCTGGAGTAATACCAATTATGTTCAGGAATGTCATATTTTGAATTCATTGTGCTTTTCAATTAAATGTTTTGGTAATGTCTGAAAGCAAGTTCAATGTGTGTGGCTGGGTGGCCTTAAAGTTATATGCCATACATGTCTGCATGTCTTATTTTTCATTTGGACATTTCGCAATGGCACTAAGATTGCTAAGATTAGATGTGTTCACATGGACGGAATAATTGTCCTCACACTACATGAATACAAAAAAAAATTGTTACTGAAATTGGTCACAAATTACAACCATTTAACTGATTAGTGAATGTGAACACTGGACTAAATGTCAACACTGGACTAAATGTGAAGTCAGTGACTTTGATTGTCTTTTGGGCAAAGCGTTCTGAGAATAAGAGGTGGCTCTTGAGTCAAGTGAGTCCAGGTCAATTATGGCAGCAATGCCAGTGAGAGACAACCATGTTCTGTTCATGAATTCCGATTGATTCATACAATCATTTGAATGGTGGAAAGAAAATGCTTATCATTTAATTGCACAGAAAACAGACAGCACTCAAAATCACAAGAGACAGTCCGGACCAGGCATGCAGAGACAAAGACCCCAAATAAACCATTTAAAAACTGCATTCGAAAGAAGGCAAAAGTATAATTCAAAACTATAAGACAGTGCAATCTGCTCTACTTCATGGGGATGAGGGAAAGTTTGATGATGGGTGGTAGGATGGAAGAGCGTGAAGGGGAGTGTGGAGCTTCCACTGTGTTCTACTGGAGCCCCATTAATCACTAGGCTGACCAAAGGATAGGCAGACTGTTTTCAGGAAGACACTGTGTGTGTGTGTGCTACTCCCAATTATAATTTAGATGCATGGCTTCAAGTGAAGTCATTGATCAGGATGAGGAGAACCACTATGCAGGGAAAAAATGCTCCTGTTTTGAGCACAAACAGTCTTTGATGTTAAATGATATGCAAACACCCCATACAACAGAAAGGAATTGAGGTAAAAAAAAAAAAAATGGAAATATGAGCCGCTGCACTTTTTTTCCGCAATAAAAAATTGAGTTTCAGTAAAAACTTTGCTGAATGTGACAGCAGTTGCTAGTAAGTTATGTTTCACAAAAAGTTACAATGTTTTCTCACACTGCTATTGGTTGGCAGAGGTTCTCAACCTGGGGTCTGAATATCTACGAATTCACATGTATCTTATATTTAACAGGTTGCCTAGCCAGAAAGAGACAAGAATAACCTCCAAATTGTGTGGATATAATGGGCTACTCATGGGTTGTGGCTGATGTGTAGATGATGAGGTCAAAGGGATATGGTTCTCTTCTGGGCTCTTAATTAAAAGTCAGTCATGACGCACCCCAGATTCACTCAGCCACCCCCGTCCTTTCGTTACTGAATAAGAATCATTACATGAGGTGTCAGAGCAAGTCAATATGCTGACAGGGTGAAGTACCACCCCCATCCCTATCTTCTGCTCCAAACCTGTGCATCAAACTTCACTCAAACCGAGTAACAAGAGGGATGAGCTCAAGATTTGTTCAAATCAGCACCTCCCTCCCTCAGGCTAAGATGGGGGGGGGGGAGTGAGGATCAGTCTTCGTTCATTCGCCCTGCCAGACTGTACCAAGGAGGCATCATTAAATGTATTTTCACTGGTTATTGTGCATAATTCATTTTCAACCCGTTGAAATATAAATGTTGCTTGGGTGGAGAAAGACCGAGGCACAAGATGAGGGGCAGAACCGAACCTCAAGTGGGAGTTGAGGTTCAAGGAAAAAGGCAGGAGTGAGGAGCCCTTTGGACAGGTCTAGAGCGCCTCGAGGTGAATCCATTTTGAATGTTATCCTGACATACCAACTGAACTTGGAGAAGCTCGATGGTCAATCCAATTGCTCGTTATGGCCAACATTTTCCTCTTCTAATTGCTGCACGCAAAGCATGCAGAACATAATAAACCATATCTCACATCAGTGCACTGTTTGTGTTTTCCGTCCACAATTTTAAGGAATCGAAACAGCCCACATGAGCTATCTTTGTATTTTCTCTAGGCAATTTTCAGGAAGTAACATAAGCGAAGTCTTGAGTAAAGGAGGCAAAGAACTGAATAATGTAATGATGGTGTGACTGGACAAGCCAGTAAGTAGACCTACTTCACATTATAACCAGCCCTCTGGAGACTTCGGTTGAATCCCAAACACGGTAGATGGCAATATTCCGGGCTCTCTGCTTACTTGACCACATATGACAATTACTCTGGTGACCGCACCAACCTGAACCTGGACTCAAATTGAATAGCGGCCTAGGGTTGGTAAATATGGATAACACAGCTTAGACCGAACAAATACAGATGTAATATTAATCTTTGACGGGCTTAATGTTGCTGTGGCTTAACTAGAGGGCGGCTTCTTCACACGGATCTATTTCCTGAGGGCAGTTGCAACAAATGTTAATTTATTTCAATCACTCGACATCTCTTCATCTCTATGGAAAAGTGTATTCTAGTGGCTGTGGGTTCTATCCTTCTTAGAGACAGAGGAAATGGTAGAATCTTTCATCATTTCCATCCAGTCTTTAGTGCACCTCTGTAATTACTATAGGGGAGAGTGGGGTAAGTTGAGCAATCAGTTTTTTTACATTCAGCATCACTCCATCAATGGAAATATAGCATTATTTCTACCAATTATATCTACATATGTTTCAGGATGTAGTGCATCCCTGGAAATAATCAGAATTCATGTAAACATTACAGTTTTGAAAACAAAAAAAGTGGTCTCTGCAAAACTTACCCTGGGTATGGGGTTAATTGAGTCGCGAGACAGAGTAGGTTGAGCCGCCTACACATTTCTGTACTGAATGAAATATTACCGCTACCTTTTTAAAGCCATGTATATCTTTATTTCCCAAACACAATTCAACACAATCACAATCACTTTTGTCTTTTTAATCATCTTGAGCACATGCTTAACACCTAACAAATACTTTGTACACTTTTAACACAAGCCAGTCCCTGTTGTTATCTCATATCCCAGTGATAATGTCTTGCCTAGGAAGAAAACACTTCAATTTGCTCAACTCCAACCTCAAACATGCAAAAGGACAATATAGGAGGAAGGTGGAATCCTATTACACCGGCTCAGGCGCTTGCCGCATGTGGCAGTGCTTGCAGATGATAACAGATTACAAAGGGAAACCCAGCCATGAGATGCTCAGTGATGCAGAACTCCCAAATGAGCTAAATGGCTTTTATGCTCGCTTTGAGGAATACAACACTGAGTCTTGAGTGAAAGCCCCTGTTGTTCTGGATAACTGTGTGGTTTTGCTTTCTGTGGATGATGTAAGTAAAACATTTAAACAGGTTAACACTCACAAGGCTGCCGGTGTGGAATACGAGGGAGTTTTCTCTAAGCTTGCACAGACCTGCTGGCAAGTGTCTTCACAAACATTTTCAATCTCTCCTTGTCCTAGTCTGTAATCCCAACATGTTTCAATCTGACCACCATTGTCCCTGTTCCCAATAACTCCACAGTAACCTCACAGTAATCACTCTGTAGCACTAACATCTGTAATTAGGAAGTTCTTTAAGGCTGATCATGACACACATCAGCACTATTATCCCAGACACCATAGACCCACTCCAATTTGCATACTGCCGCAACAGATGACACAATCTCAATTGTACTTCACACTGCCCTCTCCAACCTGGACAAGAGGGGGAATAACTATCTGAGAATGGTTTTCATAGACTACAGCTCAGTGTTGAACACTACAGTCCCCTCCAAGCTCATCACCAACCTGGGGACCCTGGGACTGAACACCTCCCTCTGCAACTGAATCCTGGACTTCCTGATGGGCCGGTCCCAGGTGGTGAGGGTAGGTCACAACACTTCTGCCAAGCTGACCCTCAACATAGGGGCCTCTCAGGGTTGTGTGCTTAGTCCCCTTCTGTACTCTCTGTTCACCCATAACTGCGTGGCCATGCACGACTCCAACACCATCATGTTTGCTGACGCCAATTGTAGTCTTGATCTCCAATGGTGATGAGACAGCCTACAGAGAGGAGATCAGAGGCTTAGCAGTGTGGTAACAGGACAACAACCTCTCCCTAAATGCCAGTAAGAACCAAGGAGCTGATTGTAGACTACAGGAGAAAAAGGGGAAAGCGTGCCCCCATCCACAGGTCTGTAGATGAGCGAGTCGACAGCTTCAAGTTCCTTGGCGTCCACATCACTAAGGACTTAACATGGTCCACACACACCTGCACAGTTGTGAAGAAGGTACGACAGCGCCTCTTCCCCCACTGGAGGCTGAAAAGATTTGTCATGAGCCCTCGGATCCTCAAAAAGTTATACAGCTGCACCCTCAAGAGTATCTTGACTGGACCTCTATATCAAGTGGTGTCAGAGGAAGGCCCGACATAGACTGTTCACTCTACTGCCATCTGGCAAACAGTACCAAAGCCAAGCCATAAGACTGCTAAATAACCATAAGATTGCTAAATAGCTAATTAAATGGTTACCTGCACTAACCCTATCTTGCACTGACTCTACACACACTCACAACACTGAACTGTCCCTCTTATACATTCACATAGACTACATACACACACACACGCGCACACACACACACACACACACACACACACACACACACACACACACACACACACACACACACACACACACACACACACACACACACACACACACACACACACTTACTTTATTTTACTCGTATCTATCCTGATGCCACTATTACCCTGCCGTCATGTACATATCTACCTCAAATATCTCATACCTCTACACATTGATCTGGTACTGGTACTCCCTGTATATAGCTCCATTCTTGTAATTTATTTTATTCCTTGTGTTATTATGTTTTATTTGTATTATTATTTTTTAACTCTGCATCGTTGGGAAGGGCTCGTAAGCAAGCGTTTCACGATAAAGTCTACACCTGTTTTATGCGGCGCATGTGACAAATACAATATATATAGTTTTGGACCTTGCAATTGGCTCAACCGTTGGCTCAACTTACCCCAAGGCAAACATTTGAACTATATTAGCTCACACAGCTACAAGGATGCACTTTCATGCTCGGTTTAGGACCTCATATTGAAGCTTATAGAGACACCAACTGATGTATAGAAAAAACTTTAAAGTATCTGCTTTGGTAGATACAAGCATCATGAAACCTCTAACACAATACATTCATTTGACTTGATGAAAATCATTTCTTTGGACTTAGTTTGCTTACCACTTTTCCCCAAGTGTTTCCTCCTTTCACAGACTCCATGAAATGATGATGTCTTCCTAAAGATTTGGTCAAATGATTCATTTTGTGTATGGTTCCCTAGAAACAAGGGTGGCTCAAGTTACACCTTTAGCCTCAACGTACCCGCTTTTCTCTACTGGTAAATGCAGTTTAACTCAACTCTGATGCACATGACAAGTAAGATTCCTGAATCCCAATAAGTAGCTTATTCTCTGCTTCAGTAAAAATGGCTCCAGGGCTTTCCCAGAAATCTATTCTGTGAAACCTGAAATCCAAAGGCTGTGAATACAGTGGAACGCTGGCTGACTACATCATGCAAATGGTTGTGTAACTAATGTATAGGACACAGCTGCTGCACCAGTATGCATGGATGGATTGCATATCAATGTGTTTTGAAGTGGTTACTGGATCTGTACAAAATGACTGCAGCCCTAGATTGGACAGCCAGCTTTCTTTTTAATGACAGTAGTCTGACACGCCAAGCATATATCAAACAACATTGCAGCATGTATGCCCACTTTGGAACTCTCTATCTAAAGTGAACAGATACCCTTCAATTTATCATGAAATACTTATTGGCCTTTAACACAGAAGCTAAAACCACTTTTAAGAATTTTTGACACCAAAGGTCACCTTGATCCACTTTAATGTTATAAAGGTCAATTGTGTCCCTGCTGAGCTGCTTGCATCTTGCTCTGTTTTGAACAGCATTTGATCCTTACCTTCAAGCAAGCCCTTATTCTAACATGTGTGTCGCATCTCCAGGGCTGATGAGCCCCTTCCCTGTGCCAGCTCTGTTCTCTCCCGGGCTTGCTACAGGATCGATACAGGCTCAATTTATTCTCCCCTTAGTCGCGCAGATCTAGCTTCCCTTGTTTTCGTTTCTGCTATGAGAGTAAGCGCTCCTCTGGTGCCGTGATCCCCTTGGAGTGATTCAGTGCACTCTTTCTTACATCCTCCCAGGCCTGCTGAGTTGGCCTGCTTTCAACCCCTGAAACATGACCAGCCTCTGAGCGCTATGTTCACTGTAAAAGGGTTTATTAAAGCATCATTTATGGTGGCACATTATATTTCCCAACAATTCTCCATTTCCTAAATGATCATGAACAAGTTGCAAGTCTTATGTATCATTTGTCTATAAATAATTTGAAATATTTTTCATTTATTTGTGAATTCCATTTTATTTTGGCTCCTGGTACCAATAAGAGTTTTGCAAAGAATTTGCGTCACAGAGAAAAGGTTCCAGACCGTAGTTTAAACTTTGTTTCGCTCCATTTGAACTCAACAAACAACAATAATAGCACAGCCAGACATTCTCTTCTCTGTCAATTTAGGTACGCACGGGTACACAGTGGTCTTGAACTGTGATGATGTAGCTCTCACCTTTTGTGCAGTATTAATGATGGTGGTACAGGGGCTGATATGGTTAGCCCTATCTGTGGTGCTCATCCATTCTCCACTTCCTGTCACTGGGCTGTGTGGAGAATGCATGTAATGAATAATAGACCAGAGGACTAACAGCAGGGTAATTACAGGATAATGAATGCACCTGCGTTTTGCCCACAATGTCAGCAAAAAAAAACTGGCAGTATGTTGAAAATCACTGCTGCTTATCCCAAGAGTGCACTCACTCTCTGGCAAAAAAACATTGACAGAAGCCAGTACGGTATAGAGCAGCAATGGAGAGAGAGAGGCCTGGAGTGTCTTTATAGATTCATCTGGAGTGTTAGCTGTCAAAACACACCACTTCAATGTGTTACAGTACCACTGGCATAATTGTGAAACATTATGTTAGACGATTATGTTTATAGTAAACCTGGCGAACTTTGGTGTAAAGTACTGGACTGGTCATTGTCTTCACATGCTTATTGGTAGTCAATATTAATACAAATATTGGTAGAGTATCAACATTTTTGGAATATTGAAATATTGTTTAGATGCTCTTTGCCATGCACTAGTAATACTCGCATTAGTTCAGATGACTGCAAATGTTGCCTGTTAATGATTTTTGACAATACATGTATCACTGGCCTTGGTGCCAATGGGTTTAACACAAGAAGAGTTCATGTGGCATTGAGGAATGTAAACCAGAGAGATAGGAGAAGACACACATTGATTGAGGCAGAATGAATGATGCCATCAACGACGATCATCCATCCCCCATCACCTCCAATGTCTTCTCTGGATTTCCACAGGTGTGACAAAATACAGCAAATACTGGAAATACTTTCACTGGCAAAAACATATTTTTTGTCACTTAGACACCATTTTTAGGAAGGAAAAAGGATACCATTACTGGCTACAACACTTTAGGCATGGTTTGCAAGTCAAACTGTAGGTTCAGCACCATGGACAGCGTCATCCAGAGAGGGAGGCTTCAGGCAAGGAGCGAAGAGAAAAACTATGTAGAAAGTAGCACAATAGAACCTTATTTGCATGACTTTTTAACCCTTGCATTCCCTTCCTTTCCCAAACATACTGTTTATTTTCAAAATAACATTGTTACCATATGAACAGAAAATACCACATAATACCACAGAAATTATTTCTAGGTTCAAATACTGTATGTATCTTGCTTACCGTTTCTTTCTTTCCCTATCCTTTTAGTTTCCTAGCAACTGATACACAAATATGTGAAACAAGAATACCATAACAAGCCTAAACGTTTCTACCATCCTTCACCATTAAAATAGCTTGAGAAAGGGGATTTTAGTTATAAACGGTTAAACCAGTTCTAAACTTGGACCACATCAGCACCATTTCTATGTTGATATGTTTGCTGTGAGGGTCATCAGGAAGGGAGGAAGGCATGAAAACTAGCTTCGGGCCCATGCATACCATTCCTTAATTGTTTGACTGATAGCTAATAAATAAATTAATTAAATATAATTATTTTTCCCAGAACCTTAATGTAATTTTATTATTTTGATTACAGAAAACAATAATTGTTGTCAGTAATCAACTTAAATTGAGTCAATATATCGGTAACACTTTCCAGGTTACCAAGACACTATTAGGCTAAACTCCGCAATAATTTTCTTCGTATTCTGCTACCGAACATACGAGAGGCAACTTTTCATCCTACTTAAAACAAAATGATGTCCTTTATAAGGAGTGGGCTTGTCCTTCATGAGTTTGTCTTGTATAACGCTCATCTACTGTGAACATTACATGCAGTAAATCCTCAACAATATAATTTGCCAACTAAAGTCTAACAAAGGTCACCTATGCTTTACCTGTGAAAATGAAGAGCTGTCATACAGAGGTCATTATAATTAAAGCATAACACACCATGCCAATTTGTTCTGCGTTATTAAAGGATAGAAAGTGGCGGCCACCATCATCATAAGACAATAATGGAGCCAGGCCTAATAACTTATAATGATGTAGCCTATTAAATGTGACTTCACTTTCCCCTCAGCCTTTTAGTGATTAGATATTACAGCTATTTCTCAATGTTGAGTTAATTAAAACATTAAGGTTTCAATTAGTCTAGACAAATGCTCAAGCGATTGGGCTATTTGTTCACCCTTTCCACAGGTATAAAGGATTATCGGCGAGCTCCGCACAGAGAACTGGTTTGTTTGTTACAGTAAGATAATGTTGGGTTGGTATATGGAAAGAGGCTGGACCAGGTGTTGGATCATTTACGCTTCATGTGATGGCTGTGAGATAAGCTGGAAGGGACTGGGACACAGTGACTGAGAGGTCTGACCTTGGCCAGGACAATCCCTCAACGTTATTGAGTCTGGATGGTGATGACAGCTGAGAAATGTTCAGGTAGATGAGGGAGGATATATCATTGGCTAAATTCTCTTCATATTGACTTCCTTGAAAAGGATGGACTCACTCTCACTGTGGTTTGAGTTCAGGTAGGTTCCTGGGACTGTAGGTACTTTGGGACAGTGGTGTGTGTGTGTGTGTGTGTGTGTGTGTGTGTGTGTGTGTGTGTGTGTGTGTGTGTGTGTGTGTGTGTGTGTGTGTGTGTGTGTGTGTGTGTGTGTGCGTGCGTGCGTGCGTGCGTGCGTGCGTGCGTGCGTGCGTGCGTGCACAGGGGGTGCAGCATGTAGTTTAATTATGGTTGTTAGACTTGTTTATTTGTTACCTAGTTCAGAAGTAAATTGGTCTATGTATCTTTAGACTAGAAATAAGACTAGCCAAAGATAATTTCTTCACCAGCAATGAGACATGCAAGACTTTATGAACACATAAAGAAATGCTGATACAGCATATTTTCCTGAATTTATCACAAGGTATTCTCTTCCATCAACACTATGAATACATTGGATTAGAGGCACAATCTGTATTTTACATGCAGAATCTGTATATCCTGTTGTTCAAAGGTCATTTTTCCTTATACTCATTGTACCTATAGTCACAATTTACAAGTACTGTACAATTGTCCTAACCTATCATTACCCACAATCTAAGTTTGCATTGTTAAGGGATTAATGCTGGGACTTTTTCAAATTGTGTAAACATATACTGTATGTAATCAGGGCCCTTTGCTCTGTTGGACCCTGTTTACGTATGTTATTAAAACGCATCCAATGATATGATCTGTGTTCACGTCTAGTAAGATCCAATCACCATGGCCAGGTGTGAACACTTTGGGACAAATTGTAATCTGATGAAGCCATCTCTCAAGGTGGACAAGGTTGTATTCTGACCGTGAATGTGGACAAGGCCTTTTCCTTTCTCACTCCAAGCCTTTAGAAAACCCTTCCTATACATTTCAGGGCTTCTCAAACTGTTGGGACATTTAAAGTAGCCCTAAAGACTGATCTACCAAATGAAGAACAATAATAAACGTTGCAAGAACCACGTTTACACCCGGTTTACATCCAGATGTGGCTATTAATATGTGGTCGAACCAAATGAGCCTCATCCTAACTATGACACCTCACATGGGAAGAGAGGAGAAGGTTCTCAGCGACGCAACCTTTGTTTTCCTTCTATCTGTTCACCTCCGCCCCTTGGTGCAAGGTTCTATCTGCTGTCATTGTTACTTTTCCTATTCCTAGGGGATAAGTTCAGTGCTAAATAAAAGATCAGAGAGCATAATATTATAGCGGGTTATGGTTACAGTAGATGGTTGTGGGACTCCATAGCTGTATTCAGAATCAGGAGGTAATTACTGAGGCTGAAAAATGAAAGAATTTTGAACTGAGGAACAGTCAGTTGGGATGGAGGCTATTACTCGTTTAACAGTAATTAAATATATCTTGATCACACATGTTTTACAACTCATTGAAGTTGGAAACTAAGCAAGGAGCAAGAAAGAAACTATGAACAGTGAGATACAGTGGAGATTACTGGTGTGAATATGTATAGTTGCGCATGCCAGGATGTGAAGTGTTGGTTGACATTTGTAATCAACAGCATACAGTGTACTAAACACTGTTCTTGGAAATTACTGAGCAGAGGTGAAGTCAGAGAGCCAAGAGTGTCATATTGAACAGATAGAGAAAACATGTAAGTGTCCATGGTGTCGCTATGCTACCGTGCTGGAATGCAGTTTCTGACACTAATCTGGAATCAAGCCTAATTTTAGACAATCTTAGCTCGTATTTCATGTTAATCCACAATAGCATAATTGAAGCTGATAATGGGAATTGCTCAAGAAAGCTGTGTCTGAGCTAGCCTCGTACGAGCCAACCTGATATTGCGAGCAGGAGTCTGACAAATATGCCCTCCCCGAGTCACTAGTGTGTTACTCTAACAGCTTCAAATAACATGTTTGTTGATTAAGACTCAAGAAGAGGATAATTAGCCTGGCAGAGTAAACACTCACCGGGTAACCTTTTGATGTTTACTGATTGTCTGTTTTACATTCCTGGTTCTTGTTTGAACCTGTGCATAGGCAATAATTGTTTTTGGGGTTTCTGAGTTAGCAAGGATAAAATATTGTTGATATACCGTATCTATCAACACAATGCAGAACCCTCTTCGTGGGACATCTGCAAATTATTTCCTGAAAATGTTAAAAGCTCAGTGGCAACTCAAAAGCGAGGAAAGAGAGAGAATAAAATTGCTCTGAATTTTCTCATCTCCACATCGTACAGTATAATCACATCCAAACAGCTCGTTAATATTCAACACCGAGGTAATGAGTAGCAAAAATGTTGCTGTCTTTAGGGAGAGTATGTTTTCTTTCAACCTTATCTATACAAATGGAGAAAGGGACTTCTCACTTATATGCTTCATTTGTGGACCCACTGCACACAAGAAAACTGTATATTGCAAGCAAGGTCCTGCTGCTGATGCTTTAAAAGTGTTGGTGTAGAGGGGGTTCTGTATTCCTCCCTTCTACAGCTCCTTCCCACTCTCCTGCTACCCCCTTTCCCAATGAATGGCATCAGCCTCTTGGTTTGTTGCATTGACAGCTACTCTAATTGCCTCAGGGCAGCAGATTCCCTGGCAGAGGCCTAGGGAATTTGAAGGAAGGGGGAAAAATGAAACCATATGTGAGCATTATAGCCTTGATAGGTCCTGCCTTTTGCACTGTCAAAAGCCTTTTCAGATGCAAGGTCATGATCCAGGGTAGATCTTGAAATTCCTGAGTCTTTGGTCTACAAAATGTTGAGTGGCAATAGAAGTGTTGGTACTCCTTTCTTTTCAATATCCCTTCATTGTGTTATAGGACTTGCCACGGTACTGAGGTTTTTGGATTCGTTAATTACTTCCCATTGTATAAAGAAGGTGTACTGTAAAATAAAGATATGCCTTGAACAATGTACATCTGCAGTAAGACTGCGTATTCATATATGCATACTTCAGGTACCTTGCACATGTTATGGATATCATATTTTTGTAGAATGACAGCTCTTTGAAGCACAAATGGTGACTGATTCAGACTGTTATTGTAATAACTGCAATTTAAATGAATTTGCGATAATATTTGAGGAACCAATGCATGCCATTGTTGTAATAATCCTGTCAAAACTGTCAGCAGTCCTTACTAGAGACTTACATTTAAATGAAACTCTAACATTGTGTTACTCAGTGACACACTTCCTTTTGCCCACATGGTAATGATGCCTTATTTGCGTCACTCTCCTCGCTCTTTTTTCCCTCCTCCGGGTCGTTGGTTGACAGTCAGTGACATGTCAAATGACTGCTGTCTACTCCAATGCAAGGCAATGTCAGATTTACAAGGCCTTTTGTCAAGAAACTTCCTCTTTTATAGCATGAGTTGAGACATGTAAAGGATTGCGACTCTATTAGATTGCATGCATGGTTTTGCCACTGTATGCCTCCCACGTTGAGGAGACACCTGCCTTGGGTTGGGTTCATCCCCAGTGGAATACGCCTAACCATACCGTACAGTGAAGAGGGAATATAGTCCAATACAAGATCATACATTCATGGTATAAATTCATGGTACGATTTGAAAGGAACATAATAAAAGGGAATGGAAATGACTGGATGAAGATTTCCTGTATGTATACAGCAGATACACTATGAGGTGTGAATTACCCGATCTTTAACTGAGTGTCTATAAGATGTCTTGTTTTTTTTACTCTGAAAGTTGAGGAGATGAAATATAATTTGAAAATCTCTTGCCGCTCTGCTTAGGATTTCAACAGCTATGACATGTTAATAGCATCGTTTGGCTAAGTGACACCCATTTATAGCAAATTTATTGTCTTTAACTACATGCACCAGCAAGAATTACAGGATGACTTCACACTTGGACGCTATGAATTTTCTCAGGGATAACATAATGCATGGCTGTAAATTGTTTAACTTGGATCCGGTCATTTCAAATCAATGTAATTGGGTATGACTTGAGAACCTTTACAATCGAGAAAATACAGTATGTAAAATTCATCAGATCACAACTCTTTGCCATACCACTTTATTTGGATATCTGGTTTTGCATATGAAGATTTGAGATGATATAACATCACACACTCAAATGAAATCAACATTGTTTTGTGTTCAGAAGCCACCCAAGCCCCCAAGATTGTCAAGGTTTATAGTATGGTTGTAGGGGAGCTGTCCACCAGATGTATGGTGCTGAATCTGTCTGAAAGCATTATGTTGCTGATGTAGAACAGATCTCTGTGAGGAGACACATACCCTCCATCTATTACTTTGAAAGCATAACCAGTCCGAATTTCAAACAATCTCTCTATGTCTCTTTCTCACTCTCAGTTTGTGTCATGCTTCCCATGTCTGCCTAGCTTATGTAGATAGGGCACTTGATGCAAACTCACCCATTCTACTCTTTATATGAAAATGTACCTTTTTACATTTTAGTGGTTTAGCAGACACTCTTATCCAGAGCAATTAGGGTTAAGTGCCCTGCTCAAGGACACATCAACAGATTACTCACCTAGCTGCCTCGGGGACTCAAATCAGTGACCTTTCGTTTACCAGCCCATTTGCCACCCCAACACTCTTTAACCACTAGGCTACCTACTGCCTCTCTAAGTATTGTCTACATGGTGATTATTAACCCTTGATTACTGTACGGGGAACCACAATTAATTGTTCACACTTAACTAAGTTTTCCCTAACCCTGATAGTGGCCTGATTTTTCTAACGAGCCCAATATTCTCCAATAATTGTTTGGCCTCACGTTTACCATTAGCATAGAAAAGTAACACGATGGCACAACCAAACCATGGAAGCACACTTTCCAACATGAATCCGTTTGGCCCGTGCCAGGACATGACTTCCAATTTGAATGCTCAGCATTCAGAGAGAAACTATATTTATCTCCATCTTGCCAGCCACACACACAAACGAGAGAATAAAGAGGAGATTCGGACAGCTTTCAAATAGAAGCCTTCACAAAGTGTCAGAGTGGGGTGGGTGGTGGGAGCGGCCTGATAAGGACAACTTAAATTTGAGCTGTAGCTGTGATCAGTGAAGCAGGAAGGGGTGTTCAATTAAATATTTCACATCAGCTTGTGCTGTAGAAATGTAGTCCCAGGGCTGTCAGCCATCTCGCAGCAACATTCCTCTGCAAAACGAGATATTTTTAATGAGAAGGAAAATGATATGGTTTTTGCTTATCATTGCCATTATCCTTGATATGACAACTGCACATTTCATCTTTATCCTTATCTTAATAAAAAATGGTGGCTCTTTTTCTGAGAAGATGGACAATGTTACTAATTTGATACTATGCCATTAACAATAAAAAAAATAATATACTTCAGTTGCAAACAAAGGCACTCACAAGGACTAATTATTCAGTCTGCCTGTGGCACACTTAAATTGATTTCATCAGAACATGTCAAATTTGCCCTTATCAAATAAATATTTTGCTGATTTGTCTTATATACAAACAAGTCTATATACTGTAATAGAGTGAAAGAAAGCTGAGCATATGAGTACCAAAACATGAGGCATATGAGTCCTAACCAGACTGGAATGATAATAAGTCTCCAACTAAGTTCCATGCAATTAAAGAGATAAAAGACAAATCCACGCAATCCCGTAGTTTATTGGACAAGATATCGTATCACCTACTCTCTCAACTATACATAGGACAGGACATTGGCATTCAGCTCTTGGTTGAGCATTGGTATTATGCAAATAAGGTCCATGTAAATACATAAACATGCCATGCATTGTCATGTCAGTCTGACTTATTCACACAATGGCATTAGAGGATGTGATGTTTTGAAGGTCTGAAGGTTTTGGGTGCCTTTTTATCATGGTGGCATTATATTACTGTCTCCGTTTTTCTCCTGTGAAAGAAACCATTCATTCCACCTTTTATCTTTTATTCCTTTCAGGGTACATTTCCGGAGTGACAATAGTGTTTTCTCATTGGAGACGAACATTGTGAACTATACCGAGCAAACACTGTTATTACGAGCACTGGTGATTTCACAAATAGATTGTCTCCAATTGCAATTTTAATTTACATCAACAAGGCAGTTATTCTGGAGAAAGAATAACAACCAAGAAACAAATTGGAAAGACACCCCAACCAAATGAAAGTACAACGTCAATGAAAATATGTATATGGCTGTAAATATTCAGTGTCATAAAGCTATGCTTTCACGGTATGTCACACACATTGAGTAAAATATTAGACTATGGTCTTGATGGGCTCAACAAGGAGCTAAAAAGGAGCTAAGCATGTGAGAATGCTGTTCATTGACTACAGCTCAGCATTCAACACCATAGTGCCCACAAAGCTACTCACTAAGCTAAGGACCCTGGGACTAAATACCTCCCTCTGCAACTGGATCCTGGACTTCCTGACGGGCCGCCCCAAGATGGTAAGGGTAGGCAACAACACGTCTGCCACGCTGATCCTCAACCCGGGGGCGCATCAGGGGTGCGTGCTTCGTCCCCTCCAATACTCCCTGCTCACCCATGACTGCGTGGCCAAACACAACTCCAACACCATCATTAGGTTTGCTGATGACGGAAGTGGCAGGTCTGATCACCGACAACGATGAGACAGCCTATAGGTAGGAGGTCATAAACCTGGCAGTGTGGTGCCAGGACAACAACATCTCCCTCAATGTGAGCAAGACAAAGGAGCTGATCGTGGACTACAGGAAAATGTGGGCCGATCAGGCTCCCATTAACATCAATGGGGCTGTAGTGGAGCGGGTCGAGAGTCAACATCACCAACGAACTGTCATGGTCCAAACACATCAAGACAGTCGTGAAGAGGGCAAGACAACATATTTTTCCCCTCAGGAGACTGAAATGACTTGGCATGGGTCCCCAGATCCTCAAAAAGTTCTACAGCTGCACCATTGAGAGCATCTTGCATTACCACCTGGTATGGCAAGTGCTTAGCATCTGACCGTAAGGTGCTACAAAGGGTAGTGCGTACGGCCCAGTATATCACTGGGCCAAGCTTCCTACCATTTCGGACTTATAGACTAGGCAGTGTCCGAAAAAAGCCCCAAAAATTGTCAAAGACTCCAGACCCCCAAGTCATAGACTGTTCTCTCTTCTACCGCACAGCAAGCGGTACCGGGGGACGCCAACTCTAGGACCAAAAGGCTCCTTAACAGCTTCTACCCCCAAGCCATAAGACTGCTGAACAATTCATCAAATGGCCACCTGGACTATTTACATTGACACCCCCCCATTTGTTTTTACATTGCTGCTACTCGCTGTTTATTATCTATTCATTGCCACTTCACCCCTACCTACATGTACAAATTACCTCGACTAACCTGTACCCCCGCACATTGACTCAGTACCGGTACCCCCTGTATATAGCCTCGTTACTGTAATTTTGTGTTACTTTATTTACTTTTGTTTATTTGGTAAATATTTAAACTCTTTCTTGAACTGCACTGTTGGTTAAGGGCTTGTGAGTATGCACTTCACCTTGAGGTTTCAACTGTTGTATTCGGCTCATCACAAAGTTTGATTTGAAGTAACAGTAACTGTTGATGTTACATTTCTTTGCAACATACTCCTGTAGCTTTTCAACAACGCAGATTCTAAAACCTGAATTGGAATGGTTAACTATACCATGAGGTCCTTCTGGACACTGGAGAGGTGTGATTATGACCTATTTAATAGGTCAAGACTTTGTCACCCTTGGTGAACATAATTCAGAGAAAATGTGGTGTTCAATGGTTAATTTTGGTATTGTTCAGTTTGTTACCCCTTGGCAGCATTATCAGAAAGCACAACATTGACTTTCACTGCTGCGCAGACGATACACAACGTTATATGTCTGACAGGATTTTAGCTACACAGATAAGACTATTAGTGATGTAAATACTTGAATGGCTCACATATTCTTCCAGCTAAATCAAAACCAAGGTACTTGGAGCCAAAGCACAGAGAGAGAATCTGGCTGCACATTTTAATTCACGGGCAATAACAGTTAAAGAATCAAGGTGTTATTTGATTCTGAACTCTATATCGAATCACACATTAGGAATGTGATCAAAATAGCTTTTTATCACCTTAGGAACATTGCCAAGGTGCGGACGTTTGACTACTGTAATTCTCTGTCTGGCCTACCCAAGAAAGTCATTGGTCAACTTCAAAACATACAGAATGCTGCAGCATGGGTACTGACCGAGACGAGACAGAGAGCACACATTACACCAGTTTTAAGGTCTCTGTACTGGCTGCCTTAGATTTAGAATTAATTTGAATGTTCTTCCAGTTTTTAATCAATCCACGAGTGTGCACCCCAATACATGTCAGACATGCTTTTAAGTTACAGAATGTACCCAGTAGGTCCCTCAGGTCCTCTGGCACTGGCCTTTTAACTATCCCAAAGCATTGGATCAAGAGGTTTTAGTTATTATGCCCCCAGCCTCTGGAGTAGCCTGCCATAGAACCTGAGGGGCTGAAACTGAACATATTTAAAATTGTAATGATGGGGCGATGAGTCGGAAGCAGGTGCAATGTTTTAATTAAACAAAACCAAGAACACAATACTAACATAAGGCAATACGCTGATACACAAGAACAATACCAACTGATGAGTGAACATGGGAGAGTGATATAAAGGGGAGGAAATTAAGGTAATGGAGTCCAGGCACAGGTGTGTGTCATGATGAGTCCCAGGACCGGTGACCAAGCTTTTCCAAGAAGACCCTCCATACTCGGGATGCGAATTGGGGGCCACGGTCTGGGTCAATGTCCTCCGGAAGGCCATAATGCCGGAAGACCTGCAGGAAGAGTGCCTCAGCAACCTGGAGAGGAGTGGGAAGCTGGATTAAGCGACATGACTTGGAGAATCTATCGACTACCACCAGAATGGTGGTGAAACAATCAGAAGGGGGAATATCAGTAACAAAGTCAATGGATAGACGGGACCAAGATCGCTGAGGCATGGGAAGCAGCAGGAACTTCCCTGCTGGAGCATTCCAGGGAAGAATTGGTTTGAGCACACACGGAACAGGAGTTGACATACCGCGTAACATCCTACACCAAGGTGGGCCACCTGTATTTCTCAGTGATGGAATGGATGATGCGAGAAATACCTGGATGTCCAGCAACGACAGCTGTGTGCCCAGGTCAGCAGCCGATCCCTTATCCCCGTGGGAACGTAGATGCGCATGGGAGCACTATTCCGGGGTGCGGGCTCCCTCTCTAGAGCCTGGTGGATCTCCACATCTACGTCCCAAACCACTGGACCCACAACTCAGGAGGATGGGATTATGGGTACCCTCTGGACAGGAGCCTCTCCCGAATCGTATATACGGGACAGGGCATTGGCCTTGATGTTCTTAGAACCTGGGTGATAGGTCAGCGTGAAGTTGAACCTTGTGAAGAGGGCCCACCTGGCTTGGCACGGATTCAGTCTCCTCGCTGTCCGTATGTACTCAAGGTTCTGATGGTCGGTGAGGATGACGAATGGTTCCTTGGCACCCCCCAGCCAGGGTCTCCATTCCTCTAATGCCAACTTCACCACCAAGAGCTCCCGATTGCCAATGTCATAATTTCTCTCTGCAGGGGACACAAGGATACAATTCTAGTGGGTCCCCCTGTCTTTGTGACAAAACTGCCCCCACACCCACCTCTAATGCGTCTACCTCAACCACAAAAGGTTGTGTGGGATCTGGATGTTTTAGCAAGGGGGCGGAGGTGAAACACCCCTTGAGACAAAAGGCCTCGTCGGCTGCTCGAGACCAAACCAACCTACGAAGCCCACCCTTCAGGAGGGAGGTCAGAGGGGCGGTGACGTCGCTGAAGTTCCTGATGAAGCGTTATTAAAAGTTGACAAACCCCAAAAACCGTTGTAACCCCTTGATGGTGGTTGGGAATGGACATGACCTTCCCGCATCTACCTTCTTGTTCTCCATCTGCACTCCCTGTGGGCTGATTTGGTAGCCCAAGAAGAGACAGCCCTCTGGTGGAATTTGCACTTCTGCACCTTGACGAACAGGTGGTTAGCCAAGAGGCATTCCACGACTGCTCGAACGTGAGTGATGTGATCTTCCAGGTTGGTTGAGAAGATCAGGATGTCATGGATGTACACAATCACCTGACATCCAAGCATGTCCCTGAACACCTCGTTGACGAATGCCTGGAACACTGACGGAGCATTGGCTAAGCCAAAGGGAATAACCGTGTACTCATAGTGACCAGACATTGTGCAGAACATCATCTTCAGCTCATCCCCCTCCCAGATGTGAATGAGATTGTAGGCTGCTGTTTGGTGAAGAACCGGGCCCGCGGAGCTGTTCAATGGCTGACAGCACCAGCGGGAGAGGGTACCAATACTTTGTGGTGATGTAATTGATTCTACGGCAATCGATACAAGGGCATAATACTCCCTCCTTGGCCACGAAGAAGAAACCAGCCAACGCAGAGGACGTGGACCTTGGGGATGAAACCCTGTTGGAGCGCCTCTTGAATGTAGTCCTCCATGGCTTGGGTCTCAACCACCGACGGAGCATAGATGCGTCTGCGTGGAGGTGTAGCACTGGAAAACAGATTAATGGCAAAGTCCCAGGGGCAATGAAGAGGGAGACAGGTAGCACAGGTGTTGGAGGATACCTCCCTTAGATCCTGATATTCCTCCGGGATGTTGGGCTGGAGGGCAACCACAGGACTCTCAACTGACATGGAACCACAGGGGACAGGAAAGCAGGTCTTCCGACATTCCGGTGACCAGTCGGTGATTCTCATCCTCGACCATGAGATGGTAGGATTATGGTGCTGAAGGCAAGGGAGGCCGAGGATGATCTTGTGAACTGGTGCACTGGTGATGAAGGGGATGTTTTCCTGGTGATTGGGCTCCATGGTGAGGGTGAGTGGTTGGGTGATGTGCGTGATTGTTCCGTTAGTCGAGGCCGAGGCCGACAGTCGAGACCTTGAACAGGAAAAGGAGAAGGGGTAGGTAGCAATATTGAGAGAGGAGGCAAGGGTCTGATCCATAAAGTTTTCCACAGCGCCGGAATCCACTAAAGCTTTAGACACAGGGCATGTGGAACAGTCAGCGAGAGTGATGGTACTAAGAAGAGCAGTACATGGAATACTCACACCTGGTCCAGGGGATATAACCGCATGTGACCGTCCCTCTGCTCTAGTGGATCCTGAATTCTGAAGTAACAGACACCGCTGGCACTTGTGCCCACTGGCCACAGTACAGACAGAGCCCCAGCTGTATCCATCTGCATCGTTCCGCCGCAGGATGGGTTCAGGCTCTGATCCCGAACACTCACCGAAGGAGGGAGAGAAGCGATTGAGATGCCGATGCTCCCGGAGGAGGTTATCCAGACAGCTGGCCATCGCAATGAGTGTGTCCAGGGTGAGGTTGTCATCTCAGCAGGCCAGTTCCATCTGGACCTCCTCGCACAGACCTCTTCTAAATAACGTGCTGAGTGCCGGCTCATTCCATCCATTGGAGGCTGCTACTGTTCGGAAGGTAAGTGCATATTCAGCAGCCGTCTGATTCCCCTGCTGAAGCAGACACTCACCTCTCTTCCGTCCGCAGAATGATTGAAAATACATTTAAACAGAGTCATGAAACACTCATGAGATTTGAGTTCCTCCTCTCCTCTCTCCCAGAAACCTAGAGAGGAACCAGGCTATGTGGGGTGGCCAGTCCTCTTCTGGCTGTGCCGGGTGGAGATTATAACCGAACATGGCCAAGATGTTCAAATGTTCATAAATGACCAGCATGGTCAAATAATAATAATCACAGGCAGAACAGTTGAAACTGGAGCAGCAGCACAGCCAGGTGGACTGGGGAGAGCAAGGAGTCATCATGCCAGGTAGTCCTGAGGCATGGTCTTAGGGCTCAGGTCCTCCGAGAGAGAGAAAGAAAGTGAGAAATAGAGTTAGAATTAGAATTAGAGAATTAGAGAGAGCATACTTAAATTCACACAGGACACCGGAAAGGACAGGAGAAGTACTCCGGGATATAACAAACTGATCCTAGCCCCCCGACACATAAACTACTGCAGCATAAATACTGGAGGCTGAGACAGGAGGGGTCAGGAGACACTGTGGCCCCATCCGATGATACCCCCAGACAGGGCCAAACAGGAAGGATATAACCCCACCCACTTTGCCAAAGCACAGCCCCCACACCACTAGAGGGATATCTTCAACCACCAACTTACCATCCTGAGACAAGGCCGAGTATAACCCACAAAGATCTCCGCCACGGCACAACCCAACGGGGGGCGCCAACCCAGACAGGAAGATCACATCCGTGACTCAACCCACTCAAGTGATGCACCCCTCCTAGGGACGGCATGAAAGAGCACCAGTAAGCCAGTGACTCAGCCCCTGTAATAGGGTTAGAGGCAGAGAATCCCAGTGGAAAGAGGGAAATCGGCCAGGCAGAGACAGCAAGGGCGGTTAGTTGCTCCAGAGCCTTTCCGTTCACCTTCACACTCCTGGGCCAGACTACACTCAATCATATGACCCACTGAAGAGATGAGTCTTCAGTAAAGACTTAAAGGTTGAGACCGAGTTTGCGTCTCTCACATGGATAGGCAGACCATTCCACAAAAATGGAGCTCTATAGGAGAAAGCCCTGCCTCCAGCTGTTTGCTTAGAAATTCTAGGGACAATTAGGAGGCCTGCGTCTTGTGACTGTAGCGTACGTGTAGGTATGTACGGCAGGACCAAATCAGAGAGATAGGTAGGAGCAAGCCCATGTAATGCTTTGTAGGTTAGCCGTAAAACCTTGAAATCAGCCCTTGCCTTGACAGGAAGCCAGTGTTGGGAGGCTAGCACTGGAGTAATATGATCAAATTTTGGGGTTCTAGTCAGGATTCTAGCATAATCTGATATTATGTCATTATGATTTTGTGTAACTGTCATTTTAGTATATTCTGCAAACAAATAAGATCAATTTTGAATTCACAACACCTATGGACAGTGTTGCCAAGTTAGTGACTTTGTCGCTATATTTAGTGAGTTTTCAGACCCATCCATCGATTTGTATTGGTGCAGGGTAGCCTAGTGGTTGGAGCGTTGGACAAGTAACCGGAAGGTTGCAAGTTCAAATCCCTGAGCTGACAAGGTACAAATCTGTCGTTCTGCCCCCGAACAAGCAGTTAACCCACTGTTCCTAGGCTGTCATTGAAAATAAGAATTTGTTCTTAACTGACTTGCCTAGTTAAATAAAGGTAAAATAAATAAAGAGGCTAGCGGCAAATTCAGCTACTAGTGATTCTCAATGGAAAACAGTTGGCACCCCTGCTTATGGAAACTATAAGCATGTATAGGTTGACATGTAATTGCTTGCCTCTTATTGTGGCTCAGTTAATCAAATAATAATAATTCTAGAGACAAACCTGCTGCTCAACAACTGAATCATAAGGGAATTGAAAACGTTGCATATTAGCACTGTGAAAATACAAATCACATTAAAACTTAGGAGGCTGAAGTTCTTCACCAGAACCTTTTAATTAAACACAAGGACTAATGACGTGTTGTTGGCACTCTGCGGTGATCCCACTGTAAATAATAATCTTGTTCTTGTTCCTCCTTCAGCTGCTCACACTCAGAATATATTAATCCAGGTACATAGGGTTCCCTACCTACACAAAAACATTTCCACATAAAATTTTAACAAAATAGAAAAGACAATGTAATAATGCACTGTGTATGATACAGTACATGGCATATAAAATAAACTTCTGTCAACAAACATAAAGCCAACACACAAAAAGGTGTATTAGCTATTATTAAGTTTGCCTATTTAAGCGCACATCACATAAACCTGCACTGTGGCATATTTTTGTCTTTAAAAACACCATCAAATTAGAAGCTATGTTGAGGGCTACTGGCTAATACACAAAGTGATGATCATTATAGTCCCTGTGGCCACTAATATCTACATGTTACCAAAGTTGTGAAAAGCAAAGTATCAGGGCTACTAGAGAACAGGATGGTTATGCTGATAACAAACAGGAATTCAGAATCCAAGGACTCTAATTAAAATATGGAATTAGGTTCTATAATGAACTCTCAGTTAAATAACAAATAATATAAAGGCCCATGTACTAATAATTATCCTTC
Organism: Oncorhynchus masou masou; assembly: GCF_036934945.1. NCBI lineage: Eukaryota > Metazoa > Chordata > Actinopteri > Salmoniformes > Salmonidae > Oncorhynchus > Oncorhynchus masou. The sequence goes on along the minus strand of NC_088225.1, from coordinate 8,258,540 downwards.
GCTACCTTGAGATCCTCAAGGGGAAGCAGTGTTAATGTATGAAATGCTAATGAACTATTTAATTCATAGCCATCTAGAGAGAAAGACAAGGAGGGATGGACTATAAAAGGATTGGGGAAGCACATAAAAGGAAATCTTCAGTGAGAGGTAAAGGAATCATCTTAAATGGGACGTCTGAGGTGGTCTGAATTTCAACCTGTTGAAGAAGTCAGCTAAGGCCACTAATGTTGCATGTTAGCAAATCAAGCAAAGTCAAATTGCAGAGGAAATTGTAACCAAATGACCTGACTTTGCAGAGTGGTGTGCAAGAGCATTGGATTACGTGATGCGGTAACCACAGGAAATCCACAGAGCTCTATGTGAGCCATACATGTCATGTAAGGACGACCTCTCTCTGTATGGTCAGGACGAGCAAAGTACACTATAACTCCCACTTATGGCTGGAGAGACGCTGCCATGGTGCAATCTGGGAAAGCTCACTACTCAATGTCTTGAAAGCAATTTTGCGGGGCTAATACTATTCAATAACATGTTTAGAGCCTGCACTTTCATTTGCATCGATACTTTTTCATTATGATTAATTCAGTCCACAAAGGAACCAATCAGCTGTGTCCAAGTTACACTGCCCTTAGCGTACAGTCAGATAGCCTGCTCTGGGTTATTAAGTGATGTGATAGGAAATTAATGCATTACACCCTTCAACAAACCATAATCTATTTTTTGTAACCTGATTTATAGAAGTGATAATGAAAGGATCTATATACTGTAGCATGCGAAGTTGCAAATAGTGAGATAGTCAAGAAGTACAGCAAAACAGAGATGCCTTATGCCACTCGGGGGACCTACTGTGAACTGTGGAATAACTGTATCAACAATAAGCAACATATAGCTGAAAGTTCTCTAATCAACTTGAATCCTTTTTGTAGAACATTTAAAATGAGACTCTGGAGAGCTGAATTGACAAAGTACAAAACCCAGAGTAACAACATTTATCTAATGGATTTAGTATAGGAGAGAGAACATACTTTGACAGATCTTTCACCTTAGCCTGAACCCTACATCTGGGGACCTGCCGTTAGGAGTGCCCTGACATCAGGAAGGAATAACTAAAAAATATGGTTTTCTAAGAGAGGGGAGGTATGCTTGTGGCATAATTGAAGACTTACCCCAATAGACTTTTTTTTGTAGTGCAATGACTCATCTCAGTTTCTTTCCATTTAAAAGAGTGGATACACATAAATGAACATGAGTAATTTCCAGACACCAAAGAGACTACAACTGTACACTGTTGTCTATTGTTTAGTGATATGAGTCATCCAGACTCCAAACATGTTCTTGCACAACATGACTCAAAAGACCATTCTAAAAAAACTAGTGACAGTAATATTTAATCTCCCACCCTTCAAGTTTCAGTCAGTCATGGTAATATTTAATGAATACATTTTAAAATAATCATCCCTTACGTCAATGTTCATGAAATTACTAACTACAAGCGGAATTGTGAGCATCACTTTTCACTCCATGTAACCATCTTAAAGAGGCACAATCTCTCAACAGGTTTTCTAGACAGTTCATCAATGTTATCTCTGTCTGCACCTACTGGAATTGAACCATGAACCTACCATAGAGCACTGTAAAATACAACTGAGCACAATACTGAAACATTGAAACGATAGTCATCTATATTACAGTAGGAGCCAGGAATGTGTTTCACAGCATTAGTCATCTATGCTCTACAGTTTTTTTCTTTCTATTCCCAGAGCCCATTGTGATGCATTTCTCTGTAATCACCCTGCCATTGTTACACTGTGTTTGTGCATCAAAGAGCATGGAGGTGGTTCATAAAATCCTAGCAAGTTAGTTCCTGTCATTGAACTGGATTTTAGCCAATGCACGAGAAAAATGTCAGCCAAGTGATTTGAACACCGAGAACCTTGGATGGTAATTACCCCTTAATGCACGCAGCAAGTGAGAATATATGATCCATTTTCTTGGATCTACTGTGTTTTGCCAAAGTGCTGAACTATTTGAATTGTTTTAAGAAACGTTGTCCCACCTAAAGTACACTGAACAAAGTAATTGAATTATAATCTTGAACCATCAGTGGTACACTATTACATATACTGTAGGGTTGAACAAGAATATGAATCATTTACATTTGAGGTATTTTGCAGATGCTCTTATCAAGAGCAACTTACAGTAGTGAGTGGATATACTTTCAAATTTGTTTTTACTGGTCCCCCATAGGAATTGAACCCACAGTGCCATGCTCTACCAACTGAGCCACAGGGGACCAATCATTTATGATTATTGAGCTCAACATTAAGTGGTAATATGTCTGACTAATGATGTTAATGAATAAAGAGTCATAAGAATGGCCAGCCCTGAGTTGAATACAGTTCAAACCTCGTCGAACTTTCCCTCCTACAAGCCTCACAGTTTTTTTTACAGCAAGTTGGTGAAAAGCTGACCTCAGATACCACTGAGGCTCAGAACAAGTTGAAACGGTTCCTCACTCTGATTGATAGAACACACTGTGATTTCCCCCGAGTTCTAGATGGATGGAGACGATAGCGCTATCCACAATCATTCTATATGTGTGACTGGCCTTCAAGGATGACTACGGATATCTGGACACTGTTGGCCACACAGCCCTCTCATGCCATAAAATATAAGGAGGAGCTTCATGAGGAGATGAAATGTCTTTAAATGAATTTGTCACTGAGACAACAAGATCAGGATGGCAAATTACTATAATCAGGGTCATGTTGAATATTGTAAGAGTGATGCTATGTTTTTACATAAATATATGCAATATGTTAATTTAGCTTATCCCTAAATCTTCAGGTGGTATTTCAGCTTCGCTATTTAATGGGGATTGCATATAGTCTCTTAATTAATCTGTCCTTAATTCCACAATGTCAGAAATCCAGTTTTGGGTTGACGTGCTTCAGACAACGCCGGATGTTTCATGGACTGTTATGATTTGAATTTGGAGTATTTCCACTTCCCTCTTGTCCTCTGCGACATCAATTTTTGGTCAAACTGAGCACTCCTATACTACTCCTTCTTCAATCTGAGACACAGACCATAATCTAGAGGCAATCTTCTGTTGCAGACATCTTGAGATTTCAGTCATGAAATGGGGGAACAAATGATCTGGATTAAATCTTGAAATTCTGCTTGCCGTCCGTTTGTTAGCTTGTTGCACAGATTATAAGGAAGTTCCACAGAAATGGCAATTCAATCTTAACAATGTTTAATCGTGTACAGTATAGATACTGTAGTGGGAAATGATTTTATGAATAAAGTTGTTTGTAAGCTATGTAAGCAACATTACAATTGGTGAATCACCTTTTGTTTTTTGATAATTAGCAGGGGCACTCAAATCTTACCCTACGAGTCCGTAGAGCGCTGGTGTTCTGTGCTACCTGATAATTAAATAATGATTTGATTAGAGGGGAACAATGAAAAAAATGCAGTGGAACTGGCTTCAAGGTCCAGAGTTGAGTTTGAGGGGTATATAGGTTTAACCCACACCCCAGACAGAGGAGTTGGATTACAGTTGTTGTTATGAGTGGCATTCATAACACCAGTTGTAATTAACCTCTGTCTGTAATTGAGTTAGGGCTGTGTTACCCTCTAAGGCACTATTTGGTTATTCAGTGTTACAGCCCCCAATGCAATACCTTAACCTTGCCTTATAATTATGCTGGCTGACAAGAAGCCATTAACCGCCCTGTGTTGAAAGATTTGTCTGGCCATTGCTTGTCTACATTGCAGCCTCGCCAGAATTGCCACATAAATAAGTTGCCATGCATAACATAGCTGCTACAACCTGCCTAAGAATTGCAGGAAAAGGATGAGAGTAATAAGAATTCCAACAGAGGCATTTCACCAGAGAGAGATCCCTCATGAGCTGTGAGTTTCCTTCACTTAACAGAATAAAGTCAAACAAAATATCACGTAACATAGAAAGTAATACTGTTTTCCTCGCGTCATTTAATTCCAAGATACCACTGCATTTATTACTGAACAGCAGCAAGATGTACTGCTAAAATCAAACATCTTGAATGCTCATATTTCTAAATGTTTTAGTCCCCCCCCCCTCCCAATGTTATGCAGTCTGTAGTTACAGGTTTGAAGGCTTTAGGTTTGTTTGAAAAGTCAACACTTTCCAGTAATCCAGGTTATGTACTAATGGTTGTCAAAGGGTTAATGTGACTCATTTCCCTGAGGCTAGCCTATACAGTAATCAGCTGGTCTGATCATCTCTCTTAGTCTCTTTGTGGGGGCTTGATGAAGCCAGCCTTTTCTTACTGTAAAGCTGGTAGTTTAGTTGGACTCATGCCATGTTTCAGAATGAAAGCTGTATAACAGAACACCAACCCCAAAGAATACCTAACTACTTCATTTTGGGGTTTCAGCTATTGGTTTTGCTGATCAAATCAAATGCCTAATATTGAAAAGCTTCAGGCATAATGTCCTAGGATGAGTTGTATCCATAACGGATGGGTTAGCTAGCAGGAACACATGCTTTGCTTGTTGCAAAGATAGCTAGCCACATGGACTGCTACCACATGCATTGGCTTGTCGATGTAGCTTGAATAGCCAACCTTTTCCTGGCCAGTTCGGGGTCTAGCTAGCTTGTCTGCAGATTGTAGCCCCACAAAGTTTCATCACTAAAGGTCAAGCTCAATTTACTGGTCATTGCGATTGAAGTTCTGTCCCACTGTTATGCCTAACTCAGTCAGTAGTACATATTCTGCAGTTTGTAGCAAGGGTCAACAATGTTTGATAAGTTGTATGCTGCAACAAGAAGGCTATATTGAATGTTTTCAAGATTCGTTGGCAGGCTTGAGACCTGAGCCCCGGCCGGCTTGAGCCCTGAATATTTCCATGAAATAGCAAAGGCTCTGTTACATGGCCTCTTACCAGAGGTGAAATCATCCTACAGCATAACAAATCTGACGCTAGCCACAGATCCGATGGAGCCAGTCTGTTTCAACAGACCTTCAAGTACAGGATTCTAAATAAGCAGACCATTCTCTAATACTGTGACTCAAATCTTCCATCTAAAGCTGAGACAGAGATGTTTTCAGGCAATATTGAATGCACAGCACACCCTCACATAATACATAGTGACTACACCCTCAACGGAGCCAATCTGGTATTGTCAACAGTGTACATAGTAGTCCTTACAGGACTCAGTAAACCCTATTATTTATGGTGACATGCCAAATTGATTGTGGTTGAAAGATCTTAACCAGAATAAAATGAGCTGCTCTGTTATTGCCATTCAAATAAATATCTGCTCACTGCTTGTCCTCAAGGGGACTGATGCATAACCCTGAGTTCAAGACAAGAGTTGTTTTCCGGATCCTTGCAAAGTGCTTAATAGGTGTTTTGCAATTTCAGTCCAGTGGAAAGAGATTAGTGACATACAACTGGGACATCGTCTTTGTTGCATTCACACATTGTTCAACACCACAACTCCTGGTACATTCCTCTTGTCAAAGTGCATATAGTGTGATCTTTTCATTGAATAAGTTAACATGTTTGTATGTGTGAAGCTGTTTCTTGATAAAGGCACATGAACTGAAAAATATGGCATATGGTCCTTCCAAGAGTATACAGTGCCTTCGGAAAGTATTCAGACCCCTTGACTTTTTCCACATTTTGTTACATTACAGTCTAATTCTAAAATGGATTATATATATTTTTTTAATCCTCAGCAATCTACACACAATACCCAAAAATGACAAAAAAAGTCAGTTTTTTTTTTATTGAGGAAGGACCGCAAATGCATTAAAAAAACAGAAATACCTTAATTACAGGTGGTAGCAGTCAAAAGTTTGGACAAACTTTATTTTTTACATTTCTTTATTTTTACTATTTTTCTACATTATAGAATAATAGGGAAGACATCAAACCTATAAAATAACACATATGGAATCATGTTGTAACCAAAAAACAGTTAAACCAATCAAAACATATTTTAGAGTCTTCAAAGTAGCCACCCTTTGCCTTGATGACAGCTTTGCACATTCTTGGCATTCTCTCAACCAGCTTCACCTGGAATGCTGTCAGTCTTGAAGGAGTTGAGCACTTGTTGGCTGCTTTTCCGTCACTCTGTGGTCCAACTAATACCAAACCATCTCAATTGGGTTGAGGTTGAGTGATTGTGGAGGCCAGGTCATCTGATGCAGCACTCCATCACTCTCCTTCTTGGTCAAATAGCCCTTACACAGCCTGGAGGTGTGTTGGGTCATTGTCCTGTTGAATAACAAATGTTAGTCTCACTAAGCGCAAACCAGATGGGATGGCTTATTGCTGCAGAATGCTTTGGTTGCCATGCTGGTTAAGTGTGCCTTGAATTCTAAATAAATCACTGACAGTGTCACCAGCAATGCACACCCACACAATCACACCTCCATGCTTCACAGTGGGAACCACACATGCGGAGATCATCAGTTCACCTGCTCTGAATCTCACAAAGACACGGCAGTTGGAACATTGCTTGGGTTTCTTGGCCCAAGCAAGCCTCTTCTTATTATTGGTGTCCTGTAGTAGTGGTTTCTTTGCAGCAATTCGACCACGAAGGCCTGTTTTATGCAGTGTCCTCTGAACAGTTGATGTTGAGATGTGTCTGTTACTTGAACTCTGAAGCATTTCATTTGGGCTGCAATTTCTGAGGATGGTAACTCTAATGAACTTATCCTCTTCATCAGACTTTAACTCTGGGTCTTCCTTTCCTGTGGCGGTCCTCATGAGATCCAGTTTCATCATAGCACTTACTGGTTTTTACGACTTCACTTGAAGAAACTTTCAAAGTTCTTGAAATTTTCCGGATTGACTGACCTTCATATCTTAAAATAATGATGGACTGCCCTTGAGATGTTTCTACAACTTGATTGGAGTCCACCTGTTGTAAATTCAATTGATTGGACATAATTTGGAGCGAAAAAAAACTAACAATTTAAACAATTTTAGAATAAGGTTGTAACATAACAAAATGTGGATTATATACAGTATTTATACATTGCCTTTTGGAAAGTATTCAGACCCCTTGACATTTTCCACATTTTGTTACATTACAGCCTTATTCTGAAATGTATTAAATTGTTTTTTCCACTCATCAATCTACACACAATAACCCATAATTACAAGGCAAAACCAGTTTTAAATTATTTTTTTGCAAATGTATTAAAAAAACAACCAGTATTCAGACAATTTACACAGCACTTAGTTGAAGCACCTTTGGCAGTGATTACATCCTTGCATCTTCTTGGGTATGATGCTACAAGCTTAGCACAAATGTATTTAGGGAGGTTCTCCCATTCTTCTCTGCAGATCTCTGTCAGGTTGGATGGGGAGCATTGCTGCACAGCTATTTTCAGGTCTCTCCAGAGATGTTCAATCTGGTTCAAATCTGGGCTCTGGCTGGGCCACTCAAGTCAATCATAGACTTGTCCGGAAGCCACTCCTGCGTTGTGTGCTTACGGTTGATGTCCTGCTGGAATGTGAATCTTCGCCCCAGTCTGAGGTCCTGAGCACTCTGGAGCAGGTTTTCATCAACAATCTCTAAGTACTTTGCTCCGTTCTTCTTTCCCTCAATCCTCACTAGTCTCTCAGTCCCTGCCACTGAAAAACATTCCCATAGCATGATGCTGCCACCACCATGCTTCACCGTAGTGATGGTGGCAGGTTTCCTCCAAACTTGACGCTTGGCATTCAGGCCAAAGAGTTCAATCTTGGTTTCATCAGACGAGAGAATCTTGTTTCTCATGGTCTGAGAGTCCTTTAGGTGCTGCGGGCTGTCATGTGCAGCAGGTTGTCATGTGCCTTTTACTGAGGAGTGCCTTCCATCTGGCCACTCTACGATAAAGGTGGAGGGCTGCAGAGATGGTTGTCCTTCTGGAACTCTAGAACTCTATCAGAGTGACCATCAGGTTCTTGGTCACCTCAAGGACCAAGGCCCTTCTCCCCTGATTGCTCAGTTTGGCCGGGCGGCCAGGTCTATGAAGGGTGTTGGTGGTTCCATTTAAGAATGATGGAGGCCACTGTGCTCTTGGGGACCTTCAATGCTGGTTTTGATTGATTGTGCCTCGACACAATCCTGCCTCTGAGCTCTATGGACAATTCCTTCGACCGCATGGCTTGATTTTTTTCTCTGACATGCACTGTGAACTGTAAATGTCTAGGAGTAACAACGGCTCTTCTGCGAAGTGGTAGGCCACACAAGCTCATAGAACGGAACACCTGTGCTGAAGCATGTAACGTGTAAAAATCGTCTGTCCTCGTTTTTAACACTCACTACTGAGTTCCAAACTGTCTTTGGAAGCAACATCAGCACAATAACTGTTAGTTGGGAGCTTCATGAAATGGGTTTCCATGGCCAAGTAGCTTAAGATCACCATGAGCAATGCCAAGCGTCAGCTGTAGTGGTGTAAAGCTCGCGCAATTGGACTCTGAAGCAGTGGAAACACGCTCTCTGGAGTCATGAATCACACCTCACCATCTGGTAGTCCGACAAACGAATCTGGGTTTTGTGGATGCCAATAGAACGCTACCTGCCCCAATGCATAGTGCCAACTGTAACATTTTTGAAGGAGAAAGAATGATCTGGGGCTGTTTTTCATGGTTCGAGCTTGGCCCCTTAGTTCCAGTGAAGGAAAATCTTAACGTTACAGCATACAAGATGATTCTGTGCTTCCAGCTCTGTGGCAACAGGGGAAGGCCCTTTCCTGGTTCAGCGTAACAATGCTCCCGTGCACAAAACGGAGTCCATAGAGAAATGGTTTGTTGAGATATGTGTGAAAGAACTTGACTGGCCTCCACAGTGCCCTGACCTAAACCCCATGGAACACCTTTGGGAGAAATTAGAATGCCTACTGCGAGCCAGGTCTAATCGCCAACATCAGTGCCTGACCTCACTAATTCTCGTGGCTGAATGGAAGCAAGTCCCTAAAACAATGTTCCAACATCTAATGGAAAGTCGTCCTAGAGGAGTGGTGGCTGTTATACCAGCAAAGGAGGACTAACTCCATAGTAATATCCATGATTTTGAAATGAGATGTTCGACAAGCGGGTGTCCACATACTTTTGGTCATGTAGTGTATATTGGTTTCTGATATTACAAGGCCAATTCCTATGGAGGGAAGTCATTTTGAAAACATTCCATTTTCTAGACTGCTATTTGATACATTAGTTCCATGTCAAGAAATGGAGGAGGGGGAATGTAGACATAGGTTGAGTGGTTATGATGACATAACATAACTGACAGCTTTTCCATTACCTCAGGTGAGCCGTGTTGTGTATATTATTCAATCAAAACAGCAGACAAAAAGGTCAAATTGGAAATGATTGCATGATCATACTCTCTATTTCCATGAGAGGTCTGGGTCCATTTGCACTCCTGAGAGAGTTTGGAGAGTAAGGTTGAGGCCACCTTGGGCCACAGCGAGACCACTTCAGCTATGAGAGCAGCCACACTGGCAAGTCTGACTGAAGACAGAGCATTTGGCTGCTAATCAAATAGAAAGCAAAAAGGGTGCCATATACCCACCTCTGTCTCGGAATCTATTTACCGTCTTACGTTTGAAGAGGGAGAGCTGCCCTGCTTTTCAATCACACATGTTCAACAAATGGAAGGGGGAAATGAACCTGCTGATTCAAATGGATGAAAATACACACAGACAGTGTTCCATTTTGTTTTTGATTGCTTTGCATCAGGTGTTGCTGATTACCCTGGGAGATCCAGGGAATTGTTGTGTACTGATGTGTTCCCGCCCATCTCAGCTCTATCCACAAGCTGTTTGCGTGCTCACCTCTGCACAGGGTTGGCCATCAGGCTCAGCAGTCATGGCCTCCTCTATACACCTCAATTCCACAATGTAATATCAAGACTGTCTACACTTTGCATCTCGATACATACAGTATTATTTTTCAACTGCTTCAATTCTTCATGTTATGTTTTTCTTTATTTGACATGTTTTACTTTTAAAAAAAATCATTTTTTTAACATCTTGTAAGTAGTGTGTCATCATAATTCCACCATAATATCTTGGTAATGAGGGTTACTGTTTGATTCCATTCATAGTCTTCTTTAAATATTATCTTATACTCCATTGAAGACTGGACTGGACCACTTCGGGGAATTATTTTTTTGTTCATTAAATATTGACCCATATTTTTCCCCCAAAATGAATAATGTAATGTAATCTTAAATATTATTAATGAAAGACAAGTTCAGCGCTTATTAGCATATTTATTAAATTCCTTCGATGTGTGTCACCTGATATGGCGTTATTTGATTGTTGTATGTATGCAGACACCGAAATTATTATGATTGATACATTTTACACTTCTGTAAAAATCTCTACAGGAGAGCGTCTGATTATATCAATTAGATGCATGGCTGTTGTCATAGAGCTGCTGTCTGTTGGGAAGTGACAAGGCACATTTTACCATCACACTCTATCACCGTTTCTGAGACAGAGCTTTAATTTATATGCTTATTATGTTTCTCTCTTCAGCTCGTCCTTGTTGTGCCTCAAAGCAAGCATACTAAATACCACTAATGTTTCGCTACAACAAAGCCCACTTAATTTGTGCTCACATGATTTTCCGACAAGGACTATCTTCAAGGCTGGGCTCATGAGCTAAATCATTTTTTTGGTTTGGTTTGAAATATGACATTCCTTGAATATATTTCATTATGGGTAAATGTTTTCAGAGAACTTGCATACGCTCTCCAATGCACTTATGTTTATAGGTTACACAAGATGAATGGACTTTATTGTGGCAGGTTTCTGCAGCTCCATAAAATTAACAAAGTTACATAATGACACATTCATCAACGTTTTCAACATTTCCAACCGTTATTCAGGAAGTTCAAACAATGGAAGCTCACAGTCGTCATGCCCATGGGGGCACAGGGGCACGTAACCCCTCAGATTTGTCATGTACATTTACATTTACAGTTGAAGTCGGATGATTACATACACCTTAGCCAAATACAATTCCTGACATTTAATCCTAGTAAAAATTCCCTATCTTAGGTCAGATAGGCTCACCACTTTATTTTAAGAACGTGATATGTCAGAATAATAGTAGAGAAAATGATTTATTTCAGCTTTTATTTCTTTCATCACATTCCCAGTGGGTCAAAAGTTTGCATACACTCAATTAGTATATGGTAGCATTACCTTTAAATTGTTTATCTTGGGTCAAATGTTTCTGGTAGCCTTCCACAAGCTTACCACAATAAGCTGGGTGAATTTTGGCCCATTCCTCCTGACAGCGCTGGTGTAACTGAGTCAGGTTTGTAGAACTCCTTGTTCGCACATGCTTTTTTAGGTCTGCCCACACATTTTCTATAGGATTGAGGTATGGGTTTGTGATGGCCACTCCAATACCTTGACTTTTGTTGTCTTTAAGCCATTTTGCCACAACTTTGGAAGTATGCTTGGGGTCATTGTACATTATGAAGACCCATTTCCAACCAAGCTACATGGGATTGATTTGCACTTTTCGCACCAAAGTATGTTAATCTCTAGCACACGCATCTCCTTCCTGAGCGGTATGACGGCTGAATGGTCCCATGGTGTTTATACTTGCATACTATTATTTGTACAGATGAACGTGTTACCTTCAGGAATTTGGAAATTGTTCCCAAGAATGAACCAGACTTGTGGAGGTCTACAATTCTTTTCTGAGGTCTTGGCTGATTTCTTTAGATGTTCCCATGATGTCAAGCAAAGAGGAACTGAGTTGGAAGGAAGGCCTTGAAATACATCCACAGGTACACCTCCAATTGACTCTAATGATGTCAATTAGCCTATCAAAAGCTTCTAAAGCCATGACATTATTTTCTGAAATTTTCCAAGCTGTTTAAAGGCAATGTCAATTTAGTGTATATAAACTTATAATTCACTGCATCACAATTCCAGTGGATCAGAAGTGAAATAATCTGTCTGTAAACAATGGTTGGAAATATTACTTGTGTCGTGCACAAAGTACATGTCCTAACCGACTATTAACAAACTATAGTTTGTTAATATATACAGTGGAGAGAACAAGTATTTGATACACTGCCATCTACAAAGCATGTAGATGTCTGTAATTTGTATCATAGGTACACTTCAACTGTAAGAGACGGAATCTAAAACTAAAATCCAGAAAATCACAATCACAGTAATTTTAAGTCAAGGGGTATTCAGACCCCTTGACTTCTTCCACAATTTATTAAGTTACACCATTATTCTGAAATGTATATTTAAAAAAAATCTCTGCAAGCCACACACAATACCCAATAATGACGAAGCGAAAACAGGTACATATTTTGGTGCTAATTTATTAACATTTTTAAAACTAAATAGTATTCAAACCCTTTGATATGAGACTCGATATTGAGCTCAGGTGCATCCTGTTTCCATTAATCATCCTTGAGATGTTTATCCAACTTGATTGCAGTGCACAATTAATTGGACATGATTTGGAAAGAAACACACCCATCTATATAATGTATCACAGTTGACAGTGCATGTCAGGGCAAACACCAAGCCATGAGGTTGAAGGAATTGTCCGTAGAGCTCCGAGACAGGGTTGTGTCAAGGCACAGATCTGAGGAAGGGTACAAAAAAATATCTGCAGCATTGAAGGTCCCCAAGAACACGGTGGACTTCATCATTCTTCAATGGAAGAAGTTTGGAACCACCAAGACTCTTCCTAGAGCTGGCCGCCCGGCCAAACTGAGCAATCAGGGGAGAAGAGCCTTGGTCTGGGAGGTGATCAAGACCGGATGGTCACTCTGACAGAGCTCCAGACTGTGGAGATGGGAGAACCTTCCAGAAGGACAACCATCTCTGCAGCATTCCACCAATCAGGCTTTTATGTTAGAGTGGCCAGATGGAAGCACTGAACTTTAAAAGTTTATTCAAGTTCAGTTGCAAAAAACATGATGAAACTGGCTCTCATGAGGACCGCTACAGGAAAGGAAGACCCAGAGATACCTTTGCTGCAGAGGATAAGTTCATTAGAGTTACCAGCTTCAGAAATTGCAGCCCAAATAAATGGTTAACAGAGTTCAAGAAAACAGACACATCTCAACATCAACTGTTCAGAGGAGACTGCATGAATCAGGCCTTCATGGTCGAATTGCTGCAAAGAAACCACTACTGAAGGACACCAATAATAAGAAGAGATTTGCTTTGGTAAAGAAACACGAGCAATGGACATCAGACCGGTGGAAATCTGTCCTTTGGTCTGGTGAGTCCATTTATTTTATTTTTGGTTCCAACCACCGTGTCTTTGTGAGATGCAGAGTGGGGGAAAGGTGATTTCCACATGTGTGGTTCCCACCTTGAAGCATGGAGGAGGAAGTGTGATGATGTGGTGGTGCTTTGCTGTTGACACTGTCTGTAATTTATTTTGAATTCAAGGCACACTTAACCAGTATGGCTACAACAGTATTCTGCTGCAACACGGCAACCCATCTGGTTTGCACTCGTTGTATATTACTGCAATTTGTTTTTCAACAGGACAATGACCCAAAACATACCTTCAGGAGGTGTAGGGCTATTTGACCAAGAAGAGTGATGGAGTGCTGCATCAGATGACCTGGCCTCCACAATCACCCGACCTCAACCCAATTGCGATGGTTTGGGATGAGTTGGACCGCAGAGTGAAAGAAAAGCAGCCAACAGGTGCTTAGCATATGTGGGAACTCCTTCAAGACGGTTGGAAAATCATTTCAGATGAAGCTGGTTGACAGACTGCCAAGAGTGTGCTAAGCTGTCATCAAGGCGAAGGGTGGCTACTTGAAGAATCAAAAATATGTTTTGATTTGTGTCCAAACGTTGACTGGTTCTATGTATATAAACTCAGCAAAAAATGAAACGTCCTCTCACTGTCAACTGCATTTATTTTCAGCAAACTTAACATATGTAAATATTTGTATGAACATAACAAGGTTCAACAACTGAGATATAAACTGAACAAGTTCCACAAACATTTGACGAACAGAAATTGAATAATGTGTCCCTGAACAAAGGGTAAAAATCTAAAGTAGTACTGCAATGCATCTCCTCCTCATGGACTGCACAAGATTTGCCAGTTTTCGCTGTGAGATGTTACCCCACTCTTCCACCAAGGGACCTGCAAGTTCCCGGACATTTCTGGGGAGAATGGCCTTAGCCCTCCCCCTCCGATCCAATAGGTCCCAGACGTGCTCAATGCGATTGAGATCCCGGCTCTTCGCTGGCCATGGCAGAACACTGACATTCCAGTCTTGCAGTAAATCACGCACAGAACGAGTAGTATGCCTGGTGGCATTGTCATGCTGGAGAGTCATGTCAGGATGAGCCTGCAGGAAGGGTACCACATGAGGGAGGAGGATGTCTTCACTGTAACACACAGCATTGAGCTTGCCTGCAATGACAACAAGCTCAGTCCAATGATGCTGTGACACACCCCCACAGACTATGACGGACCCTCCACCTCCAAATTGAGTACAGGCCTCGGTGTAATGCTCAGTCCTTCGAATATATACGCGAATCCGACCATCACACCTTGTGAGACAAAACCACGACTCGTCAGTGAAGATAACTTTTTTGCCAGTCCTGTCTGGTCCAGCGATGGTGGGTTTGTACCCATAGACAACGTTTTTGCCGGTGATGTCTGGTGAGGACCTGCCTTACAGGCCCTCAGTCCAGCCTCCCTCAGCCTATTGCGGACAGTTTGAGCACTGATGGTGGGATTGTGCATTCATGGTGTAACTCGGGCAGTTGTTGTTGTCATCCTGTACCTGTCCCGCAGGTGTGATGTTCGGATGTACTGATCCTGCCAGTGTTGTTACACATGGTCTGTCACTGCGAGGATGATCAGCTGTCCATCCTGTCTCTCTGTAGCGCTGTCTTAGGCGTCTCACAGTACGGACATTGCAATTTATTGCCCTGGCCACATCTGCAGTCCTCATGCCTCCTTGCAGCATGCCTAAGGCACGTTCACACAGATGAGCCGGGACCCTGGGCATCTTTCTTTTGGCATGTTTCAGGGTCAGTAGAAAGGCCTCTTTAGTGTCCTAAGTTTTCATAACTGTGTATATATATATATATATGTTCTCTGTCATACTACTTAGCAATTTTATGAAATTGGCTTTAGCTAGCCTAGAGAGGTTCCCAACCTCATGGTCTCATTGTTGAAAGAGTCTACTCTCTGCTATCTTGACTATTTATTATTGCATTTCGCTCCAAAACTGCATTGGAGGGAAATTATATTATAGGCTCTCACAATTAATTAGTGGATGTCACCAACAAATATAATACTTGGCAAATAAATTAATAAGAATTTAAAGAAATTATGCAACTAAACAGTTTTTATTATGTAATCCCACATTTTTTTTACTGGATATGTGTGCAACAGAAATTCAACATTCATATTTCGCTACTTTCTGTGAAGTCTACGCATTCAATTTGATGCATACGTTCGATAAATCGATAAATCGAACGTATGCACCACACAGAACGCTCTGCAACGCAATGCTGCAAGGAAAATGCAGCGTTCAATTGGAAATGAATGGACTTCTGGTGTATCAAAATGCAATGACACAGTCGGTCTGTTTGAAGCGTGAGGACCTGAAGCGAGGCGACCATCTCTGTCAGCGCCATCATGTAAGATGACCGTTTATCGATTAAAGAGATATATACAGTGGGGCATAAAAGTATTTAGTCAGCCACCAATTGTATAAGTTCTCCCACTTAAAAAGATGAGAGAGGCCTGTAATTTTCATCATAGGTACACTTCAACTATGACAGACAAAATGAGAAAAGAAATCCAGAAAATCACATTGTAGGATTTTTTTATGAATTTATGGTGGAAAATAAGTATTTGGTCACCTACAAACAAGCAAGATTTCTGGCTCTCACAGACCTGTAACTTCTTCTTTAAGAGGCTCCTCTGTCCTCCACTCGTTACCTGTATTAATGGCACCTGTTTGAACTTGTTATCAGTATAAAAGACACCTGTCCACAACCTCAAACAGTCACACTCCAAACTCCACTATGGCCAAGACCAAAGAGCTGTCAAAGGACACCAGAAACAAAATTGTAGACCTGCACCAGGCTGGGAAGACTGAATCTGCAATAGGTAAGCAGCTTGGTTTGAAGAAATCAACTGTGGGAGCAATTATTAGGAAATGGAAGACATACAAGACCACTGATAATCTCCCTCGATCTGGGGCTCCACGCAAGATCTCACCCCGTGGGGTCAAAATTATCACAAGAACGGTGAGCAAAAATCCCAGAACCACACTGGGGGACCTAGTGAATGACCTGCAGAGAGCTGGGACCAAAGTAACAAAGCCTACCATCAGTAACACACTACGCCGCCAGGGACTCAAATCCTGCAGTGCCAGACGTGTCCCCCTGCTTAAGCCAGTACATGTCCAGGCCCATCTGAAGTTTGTTATAGAGTATTTGGATGATCCAGAAGAAGATTGGGAGAATGTCATATAGTCAGATGAAACCAAAAACTCAACTCGTCGTATTTGGAGGACAAAGAATGCTGAGTTGCATCCAAAGAACACCATACCTACTGTGAAGCATGGGGGTGGAAACATCATGCTTTGGGGCTGTTTTTCTGCAAAGGGACCAGGACAACTGATCCGTGTAAAGGAAAGAATGAATGGGGCCATGTATTGTGAGATTTTGAGTGAAAACCTCCTTCCATCAGCAAGGGCATTGAAGATGAAATGTGGCGGGGTCTTTCAGCATGACAATGATCCCAAACACACCACTCGGGCAACAAAGGAGTGGCTTCGTAATAAGCATTTCAAGGTCCTGGAGTGGCCTAGCCAGTCTCCAGATCTCAACCCCATAGAAAATCTTTGGAGGGAGTTGAAAGTCCGTGTTGCCCAGCCACAAAACATCAGTGCTCTAGAGGAGATCTGCATGGAGGAATGGGCCAAAATACCAGCAACAGTGTGTGAAAACCTTGTGAAGACTTACAGAAAACGTTTGACCTCTGTCATTGCCAACAAAGGGTTTATAACAAAGTATTGAGATAAACTTTTGTTATTGACCAAATACTTATTTTCCAACATAATTTGCAAATAAATTCATTAAAAATCCTACAATGTGATTTTCTGGATTTTTTTTCTCATTTTGTCTGTCATAGTTAAATTGTACCTATTATGAAAATTACAGGCCTCTCTCATTTTTTAAGTGGGAGAACTTGCACAATTGGTGGCTGACTAAATACTTTTTTGCCCCACTGTATCTTGAGGAGTAAATAAATAACAGTCATCAGATGAATGAAAGTAAAGTCACGACACATGCCTGCTGGCAAGGTTGGTAGACTTTAGAAAAGCAAGTAGTGACTACATGTAAATGTACTGAATAAGACTCAAATACCTTTCAATCTTTTACCCAGATTTTAGCAGAGATGCAGAAAAGCATATTTCTTGAAATAAAATGTATTTTGACATTAACACATTCAGATGTACAAGTACATGTATTATTGATGAATGTGTGTTTTTATGACCATGCTTGTCTTTCATCTTGCATTTTGTATTTATATTTATGTGTGTATTTTCTGTACTTTATGTAATTCAGGGCTCATCTGTAAAATAGTACAAGAGACCTTGGTCTTAGTATGACTCCCTGATAAAATAAAGGTTAAATAAATACAAAATAAAATGTAGTTCTTCAATTGGGTTAATGTATGGAAACAGCCGAATAACCCCTTTGTTTTCTAAAAAAAACACATTTATGTGCCATTGTTCTGTGCAATCAGGACCATCCGATTGTATATTGTTTTAAACCAGTACAACATGTGTAGGTGACTCAGAGTGCATGTAATGAGTTGTTCGATGACATGAAATGCAGTTCCATTTAACTCATTATAACGCAGCTCCTAATAACTAACCCCGGGTGACCCTTCCTTCAAACACCATACATACAAGACCGGGAATCTATTTACTGATGTTAGGTTCTGGTCTTATTTGATTTCAGAAACATTGTATGTGTTTTAATTAATTTACTGGTGCAGTGTCCTCGTTAATTAAGCTCTCAAAGCAGTCTAGATGCACTGAGTAATGAGTGACTTGTTATTTTTTTTTATAAAGCATGATTATGCAAGAGTGGTTTCATCCGTTTTTTACTCATGCTTTGCCTAAGACTTCATTTGTATGCAGCCTCTTACTTGGCTTGCCTCTTACAGAGCAGAGGTCTACATACTGGGTAATACCAAAGCTATGCTTTGAATATTGTTTTCCTCTTCAAGGACCGGGTGCGGCACAACTTCAAGAAAATGAATCAATGCTTTAATCAATGCTTTGGTTATTTCACAAAGGAAGACCAGCGTTGATAAGTTCAAAGGAGAAACTTGTTAGCCGGCCACACGTTGGAGATGCAGTATCATCTTTAGGTTCTCTGTGTCTGTTTGGAGGAGTCTGTGCTTCAGGTATTGACATTTTTATGGAGAGTCCTCTGCATTGATTGGTGTACAATGCTAGAGCCCTAATTGCAGAAAATTGTCATAACAAGAGGGGGAATCAAGTTACACAATGGTATAGCCACTGTCCTCACCCACATAGGCCGGCTGTGTCAACGCGTAAAGAACACAAAGGCCTATTAAACCACTGAACAGCTTCAATAAGAAGTTTAATGCGTGTCATTTTGAGTATCATAGTATCCCTTGGGATTAACCTGCCGCCTCCACTATGGACTTGGGCTTAATTATACATATAATAGGTTGTCATACGGATTTTCTCTGGAACTTGATGATGAGGATTTTCTCTTGCTCCCCATGCCTGCATTTCTAAATTATAGTTTAATGGTGCATTCTCCGATTAGCGTAAAATAATGACTTTCACTTTAGGAAAACCTTTCTGGCATTACCAGTTTGAAAACTCCACGACAGATACATTCAGACTAGATTCATCTGACAATAGCAAGAAAATGTTTCTCGTTGGCAGAGAGTATAACTAAATACCAATGCAAACTGATGTTAGAAGACAGTTGCTTGGAGGAGGCTGAAAAGCTTGAGAAAGAGATGTCTTGTCGTCATACTTTAAGATGGAGGTGATGGATGGTGAATTAGCCCATAGAGGGTGATTTGAGGGTGTGTATGGAGAATTAGAGTTAACATGGATTTGAGAGGAGCTTTCCACTGCATTGATCTTCATTTCTCAACTGACATTTCTGTCTTAGCAGGTGAATTTCTCAACCTCACAATCTGTAAATGAATGGTTTCATATCCTTATTCTAATGCAAATGTCAGATTGATTGATTTTATTGTGCTTACTTTTTCATTCATCAAAGTCACTATGCTTTTTGCATTACCTTGGAAACATTATAATAGAGTCCATTAACCTTAAGTGGCTCAGAGTTTAAGAGAAATACATGCTCATTATCCAATACATTTTCGGTAAAGAAGTTGAAAGCAAACAGAAAAAAAACTGCAGTGTACAAACTGCAGATGTTTCTTTCAAAAGAACAATTTAACGTGAAAAGGTTTAATATCAATCTAGTGTTAAGTATTCAGACCCCTTGACTTTTCCCACATTTTATTGAAAAACAACTGAAATACCTTTCAGAGCTCAAGTGCATCCCATTTCCATTGATCATCCTTGAGAAGTTTCTACAACTTGATTGGAGGCCACATGTGGTAAATGCAATTGTTTGGACATTATTTGGAAAGGCACAGACCAGTCTATATAAGGTCCCACAGTTGACAGTGCATGTCAGAGAAAAAAAACAAGCCACGGAATTGTCCGTAGAGCTCTGAGACAAGATTGTGTCAATGCACAGATCTGGGGAAGGGTACCAAAACATTTCTGCAGCATTGAAGGTCCCCAAGAACACAGTGGCCTCCATCATTCTTAAATGGAAGACGTTTGGAACCACCAAGAACTGAGCAACCGGGGGAGAAGGACCTTGGTCAGGGAGGTGACCAAAAACCCAATGGTCACTCTGACAGAGCTCTGAGTTCCTCTGTGGAGATGGGAAAACCTTTCAAAAGGACAACCATCTCTGTGGCTCTCCACCAATCAGGCCTTCATGGTAGAGTGGCCAGATGGAAGCCACTTCTCAGTAAAAGGCACATGACAACCAGCTTGGAGTTTGCCAAAAGTCTCCTAAAGACTCTCAGACCATGAAAACAAGATTCTCTGATCTGATGAAACCAAGATTGAACTCTTTGGCCTGAATGCTAAGCGTCACGTCTGGAGGAAACCTGCCACCATCCCTACTGTGAAGCATGGTGGTTGCAGCATCATGCTGTGGGAATGTTTTTCAGCGGCAGGGCCTGAGAGACTAGTCCGGATCGAAGGTAAGATGAACGGAACAAAGAACAGATGGATCCTTGATGAAAACCTCCAGAGCGCTCATGACCTCTGACTGGGGTGAAGGTTCACCTTCCAACAGGGCGACTACCCTAAGCACACAGCCAAGACAACGCAGGAGTGGCTTTGGGACAAGTTTCTGAATGTCCTTGAAACCGAGACTTGAACCCGATCGAACATCTCCGGAGAGACCTGAAAATAGCTGTGCAGCGATGCTCCCCATCCAACCTGACAGAGCTTGAGAGGATCTGCAGAGAAAAATGAGAGAAACTCCCAAAAAACAGGTGTGCCAAGCTTGTAGCCTCATACTGAAGAAGACTGAAGGCTGTAATCACTGCCAAAGGTACTTCAACAAAGTACTGAGTAAAGGGTCTGAATACTTATGTAAATGTTATATTTAATTGTTTCATATTTAATACATTTGCAAAATTGTATTAAAAGCTGTTTTAATTATAGGTTATTGTGTGTAGATTAATGGGGGGGGGAACTATTTAATCAAATTTAGAGTAAGTTTAATGTAACAAAATGTGGAAAAAGTCAAGGTGTCTCAATACTTTCCAAATGCACTGTATGGGGCAATACTTTTTATAATAATGACATTACACAGGTCAATGATTTAGTAACCATGTTTGTTTTTTTACTGTGTGTTTGCTTTCCCTATATTCTCGTATGATACAGATAAAATGTGATATTGTACGACTTTGAGCAATGTAAAATGTACAGACATGTCACAAGCCTGCACCCCTCATTTGTAAACAATTCAAACCAATATATCTCTCCATCAAAACATTTTAAAAAGGACACCAAATGCATTTGTTGATGAAATAAGAAAACCATGAATTTAAGTCATTTTAAAAGGGTCTGACAGCTTCAAAACGTATTGCGCTCAGCAACAAGCTTGTGGTGCACCTCGGGTGGAGAGTCAGTTTTAGTACTCTCGACACGTCATCCTGGAGCACAAAAGTGCAGCCGAGCATGAATGCTTAATTTGTGGCCAGTGGGATGCTTCGTCCACAGATATAAACAAGTGCAGGCACTATTGCATGCACACTCACGTGGAGGAAGCATGGTCTGAATTGTTGAACAGAGTGTTGAACTCCCCTGTTAACCCCCGGAGCCAGAATCCGAGCTTAAATTCAAAAACGACTCCAAACCTTGAAAATCCGAGTTGTGCATGGGAATTGAAATCAAAACGCCAAGGATATGGACAGAGCTGTCTGCATGTTCTTTCTCATAATCAGTGTCTTCCCGTGCCAGTTGCCTAGTGTATTTGTGGGGACATACAGCAGTTGACTTACTGTGACTAAGGACAACATATACTGTATGCGTCCTGTTCTCCTAGTTATTTGAAATAAAACATCAGAAAACCACCCAAATAGGAGGTTTAAATCAAATCAAAGTATATTTGTCATGTGAGTGGAATACAACAGGTGTAGACCTTACAGTGAAATGCTTACCTACAGGCTCTAACCAATAGTGTGAAAAAAAGTTATGATAAACAGAGAGTAGCAGCAGTGTAAAAAGAGGGGTTGGGGGGGGACACAATGCAAATAGTCCGGGTAACCATTTGGCTACCTGTTCAGGAGTCTTATGGCTTGGGGGTGAAAACTGTTGAGAAGCCTTTTTGTCCTAGACTTGGCACTCCGGTACCGCTTGCCATGCGGTAGCAGAGAGAACAGTCTATGATTGGGGTGGCACGGGTCTTTGACCATTTTTAGGGCCTTCTTCGGACACCGCCTGGTGTAGAGGTCCTGGATGGCAGGCAGCTTTGCCCCAGTGATGTACTGGGCCGTACGCACTACCCTCTGAAGTGCCTTGGGGTCAGAGGCCGAACAATTGTCGTACCAGGCAATGATGCAACCGGTCAGGATGCTCTCGATTTTGCATCTGTAGAACCTTTTGAGGATCTCAGGACCCATGCCAAATCTTTTTATAGTTTCCTGAGGGGGAATAGGCTTTGTCGTGCCCTCTTCACGACTGTCTTGGTGTGTTTGGAACATTCTAGTTTGTTGTTGATGTGGACACCAATAAACTTTGAAGCTCTCAACCTGCTCCACTACAGCTCCATCAATGAGAATGGGGGCGTGCTTGGTGATCCTTTTCCTGGAGTCCACAATCATCTCCTTAGTCTTGGTTACGTTGAGGGATAGGTTGTTATTCTGGCACCACCCGGCCAGGTCTCTGACCTCCTCCCTATAGGCTGTCACATCGTTGCTGGTGATCAGACCTACCACTATTGTGTCGTATGCAAACTTAATGATGGTGTTGGAGTCGTGCCTGGCCATGCAGTCGTGGGTGAACAGGGAGTACAGGAGGGGACTGAGCACGCACCCCTGGGGAGCTCCAGTGTTGAGGATCAGCGTGGCAGATGTGTTGCTACCTACCCTCACCACCTGGGGGCGGCCCATCAGGAAGTCCAGGATCCAGTTGCAGAGGGAGGTGTTTAGTCCCAGGGTCCTTAGCTTAGTGATGATCTTTGAGGGTACTATGGTGTTGAACGCTGAGCTGTAGTCAATGAATAGCATTCTCATTCTCCTTTTGTCCAGGTGGGAAAGGGTGGTGTGGAGTGCAATAGAGAGTGCATCATCTGTGGATCTGTTTGGGCGGTATACAAATTGGAGGGGGTCTAGTGTTTCTGGGATAATGGTGTTGATGTGAGCCAGTACCAGCCTTTCAAGGCACTTCATGGATACGAACGTGAGTGCTATGGGTCTGTAGTCATTTAGACAGGTTGCCTTTGTGTTCTTGGGCACAAGGACTACGGTGGTCTGCTTGAAACATGTTGGTATTACAAACATGTTGGTATTACAGGGAAGACACCCGCCAGTTGGTCAGCACATGCCCGGAGCATACGTCCTGGTAATCTATCTGGCCCCGCAGCCTTATATATGTTGACCTGTTTAAAGGTCTTAATCTCGTCGGCTACGGAGAGCGTGATCACATAGTCGTCCGGGAACAGCTGATGCTCTCATGCATGCCTCAGTGTTGCTTGCCTCGAAGCGAGCATAGAAGTGATTTAGCTCGTCTGGTAGGCTCGTGTCACTGGGCAGCTCGCGGCTG
The DNA here is from genome assembly GCF_036934945.1 of Oncorhynchus masou masou. NCBI lineage: Eukaryota > Metazoa > Chordata > Actinopteri > Salmoniformes > Salmonidae > Oncorhynchus > Oncorhynchus masou. The sequence continues at coordinate 8,235,133 of NC_088225.1, read as the reverse complement.
TGACTCCCTTTGTAGTCCGTAATAGTTTGCCAACCCTGCCACATATGACGAGCGTCGGAGCCGGTGTAATATGATTCAATCATAGCCCTGTATAGACACTTTGCCTGTTTGATGGTTCGTTGCAGGGCATAGCGGGATTTCTTGTAAGCTTCTGGGTTCGAGTCCCGCACCTTGAAAGCGGAAGCTCTAACCTTTAGCTCAGTGCGAATGTTGCCTGTAATCCATGGCTTCTGGTTGGGGTATGTATGTACAGTCACTGTGGGGACGACGTCCTCGATGCACTTATTGATAAAGCCAGTGACTGATGTTGTGTATTCCTCAATGTCATCGGAAGAATCCCAGAACATGTTCCAATCTGTGATAGCAAAACAGTCCTGTAGTTTATCACTTGCTTCATCTGACCACTTTTTTATAGACTGAGTCACTGGTGCTTCCTGCTTTAATTTTCGCTTGTGAGCAGGAATAAGGAGGATAGAGTTGTGGTCGGATTTACCAAATGGAGGGCGAGGGAGAGCTTTGTACACGTCTCTGTGTGTGGAGTACAGGTGATCTAAAATTGTTTTCCCTCTGGTTGCACATTTAACATGTTGATAGAGGTTTGGTAGAACTGATTTAAGTTTCCCTGCATTAAAGTCTCCGGCCACTAGGAGCGCCGCCTCTGGGTGAGTGGTTTTCTGTTTGCTTATTTCCCTATACAGCTGACTGAGTGCAGTCTTAGTGCCAGCATCTGTTTGTGGTGGTAAATAAACAGCCCCAAATTGTATAGGTGAGAACTCTCTAGGCAAGTAGTGTGGCCTGCAATTTATCACAATATACTCTAGAGACTTCCTTAGATTTCGTGCTTCAGCTGTTGTTTACAAATATGCACAGACCGCCCCCTCGTCTTACTGTGCTGTTCTATCCTGCCGGTGCAGCATATATCCCGCTAGCTGAATATCCATGTCTTCATTCAGCCACGATTCCGTGAAACATAGGATATTACAGTTTTGATGACCCGTTGGTAAGATATTCGTGATCGTACCTCATCTAATTTATTGTCCAATGATTGCACGTTGGCGAGTAATATTGACAGTAACGGCAGCTTTCCTACTCGCCTCGTCCTGACAATGGCATCCGGCTCTTCGTCCTCTGTACCTGCGTCGCTTCCTCTTGCGAATAACTGGGATGTCGTCCCTGCCGGGTGTTTGGAGAATATCATGTGAGTCTTGCTTGTTGTTGAACAAATCTTTGTCTTATCCGAGGTGAGTGATGATATGTTTGCAGAAACATTATGTACAAAATAAGTTACAAATAACGCAAGAAAAAAATAGCACAATTGGTTGGGCGGCCATTTTGGTTTATGTAGCTGAAGGCTGTCATGTAATGTCTTCTGAATTTTAAGTCTGGCCAGATTGGCATGCCTACTACCGTTGATCAGTATCCAGCACGCAGTGCAGTTTTTAGGCTGCAAGGACATAGGTTTCACTGAATTGTACTGCATGTCGTAGTTTCTAGCACTGAAAGCCTTCGTTAGCAGATAATACTTTCTTGCCCTCCTCGGGAGAAGGTCATTTACAACCCGCGCCCAATATTTCATATAAAAGCCCAAAATGAATAGTACGATGACAAACTGTTTCTACGACAGCTTCCAGACTGAGAAAGCACTCAGGCCAGAGCATTTTCAGTCTGAAAGGAAAGTCATGGTTGATGTATATGAGTCAGTGTATCTAAAACTCCAGTGCCCTTTCAACTCCTTGTCATTCTATGATCTTGTTTTATTGCATAATGATTATCAGTTATCTCCAGGTTCCAGATCTAAATGACCTGTTGTCAATTTTCAATCCCATTTCTGTGAAGAGCAAGGCACCATTTCTGTAGCAGTGCTTTTGTGAAGGTGCAACAGTGAATAAAACTGATTGACGTTATTGTTCTAAAGCTAATATTAGAAGTGCTGTTGTGTGATCCTGAGGCAGCTGCCACTGGACTGGTGCGGTCTCCTGGCGTTAGCCCCAGTCTGACAGCATGTAAAGCATCTGTTTTCATGTTGGGTTGACAACCGTGTGCTGACATCACCCTTTCCCCAGAGACCACATGAAACCCTCTCAAGAAAAATGCATTTCAATCCATACTTATGGCGTTTTACTGTCCTCAGTCTAAGTCATTGAGGTGACTTACACAATGACAAAGTCAACTTTTACATGCGACGTCTCATTCGTCTACATTCCCTGTCACATACTTCAAAACAGGGTTTAGGTACCATTCATTATTTGCTATTTAAGTGGGACTTTCATGTGTTTTGTGATCAAGACCTGAACATGAACGTATACGGAACATGGAACGTTGGCAAGAACAAAAAGTCTAAACTGCTATGCTGGGAAATAACAATTGTGATACATTTTATAAATCTAACTATACCTTTGTATTCTAGATAACAGATTGTTTGTGTTGTCAAAGATTGTTTGTTTAAACCAACTGTTTTATGCATCTAACTCTCTTATTTAATCATCAGCCATTTTGTCCTAATACAATGTCAACTCTGAGTCTCTATGTATTACACTTAACACGGGCTTGTCTCCACACCTTGTAGATGCCTCAAGAAGAAGACTGCATTGGGTATACAGGGAGGAGGCTGAAGTTGTGATTATTTATGAAATCTTTCTTGGCGCATTATCTTCACACTAAATCTCCTTGGGGTAGATGGAGTGTGTAGGGCAAGCACTTCCACCCGCTAACTCCTAACATGTAACCAGACATTGCTTTTAGGGGCCGGCTGTTAACAGGGTTGACAAAACTCTTTTAAGCCTTCAGATTGAATAATCCCTGAGTCCGCCTCAGCGCAGGCCATGTCATTACAGCTGATGGCTCCAGTATCCTCTGGGAGAGAGAGACAAAATTATAATTTTGTGTTCATTTTTTCCCTGTAGTTTGTAGCTTTGGGAATGTTTTTGCTATGTAACTAATGTTTTCTTTCCATGACAGACTGACCAGGTGAATCCAGCTGAACGTTATGATTCTTTATTGATGTGACCTTTTACATGCAATTCAATCAGTGTAGATTAAGGTGAGGAAACAGGTAAAAAAAAAAAATTCTTTAAGCCTTGAGATAATTGAGAAATGGATTGTGTATGTGTGCCATTCATAGGGTGAATGGACAAGACAAAATATTTAAGTTCCTTGAACCAGACATGGTAGGAGGTGCCAGGCACACCGTTTTGAGTGTGACAAGAACTGCAACGCTGCTGGGTTTCACACACACACAACAGTTTCCCGTGTGTATCAAGAATGGTCCACCACCCAAAGGACATCCAGCCAATTTGACAACTGTGGGAAGCATTGTAGTCAACATGGGCCAGCATCCCCATGGAATCCATTCAACACCTTGTAGAGACCATCCCACAATCAATTGAGGCTGTTCTGACGGTAAAGGGGGGGTGCAACTCAATATTAGTAAGGTGTTCCTAATGTTTTGTACACTCAGGGTAGATTCTTAGTGTAACGTCATCAAAATGTTTAGTATATCAGTAATTCTACCATACAGTATTTTACTGCACTTATTTTTGATGATCATCAATCTTGCAGTTTAATCTGTGGTTGACTGAATTATATTGCAGGTTGTTTTACTGTTCTGTGATATGCTTCTATTCATGTTTTTTAGTTCATTACAGAGCTAAAATATAACATAGCACCTTGAGTATTTTCTCATTCAAGTACTCTGAAAGGACTTGTTGAAGTAGAGGCCTGGGTGTTGTTTTATAGCTCAATTTACCCAAAGGCCATTGAGTGGTTGATGGCTGAAGTTATATAATTCATAATGCTATGTTAATTATATGAGTACACAACTTAAGTCAGAAGAAGGTGTCATTTGGTTCATGAGAAGAAGATTTTTTACAATATTTTTAGACATGGGTCCCATTATACCTGTCAAAAATCAAACAATGCATTTTACAGTAAGAACATAATACCAACTGTCAAGCATGATGTTGGTAGTGTGATGGTTTGGGGGTGTCTTAATGGAAAGAACCATGAATTCTGCTCTGTATTATGCTCTTCTACAGCAGAATGTGAGGCCATCCGCCTGTGAGCTGAAGCTGAAACGCAGCAAGACAATGATACAAAACACAAAATCAAGTCTTCATGAAAATGGCTAAAAAGAAACAAATTTGAAGTTTTGGAATGGTGTAGTCAAAGTCCAGACCTAATCCCAAGAGATGTTGTGACAGGATTTGAAACAAGCAGTTCATGCTTGAAACCCCACAAATGTCGCAGAGTTAAAGCAGTTCTGCATGCAAGAGTGGGCCAAAATTCCTCCACAGCGATGTAAGAGACTGCTCAACAACTACAGGAAGCATTTGGTTGCAATCATTGCAGCTAAAGGTGGCACAACCAGTTATTGAGTGTAAGGGTGAATTACTTTTTCACGCAGGGGATTTGGGTGTTGCCTAACTTTGTTAATGAAATAAATATAATCTGTTTTTGTTATTTGTAAATTCAGGTTCCCTTTATCTAATATTAAGTTTTGGTTGAAGATCTGATAACATTCAGGAACACAAATAAGCAAAAATATAGAAAATCAGAAAGGTGGCAAATACCTTTCCACGGCACTATGTGGTAAAACCTCACAACTCTAAAAATAGATCATCAAAAAGGCTGTTTTTCTCATCTTTAAGCACATTTTCAATTGACTAAGTACGACACACAATCACACCAAACCTAATCCGTGTTTCATCCAGAAATACCTTTCATATAAAATAATTGACTTTCACAATGCAATGCTCACAATACTTTTCATATGATTCTCTTCTCATTTGTTTAAATACATTTGACCATCACTTAATGCAACTGCGCGTAATGGTTAATCACTTAACAGTTTGGTAAACCTATAGATTTTGAACTGGTTTGTCTGCTGTCTATGGATTTTGAGAACTACAGCAAAAAAAGTATGTTTGTAAAGTATAAACATCTAAATGACCTGTACTCGTTACTCGTTACTGCTAATTGATTTCGCATAGTGGTAACCACAATTGATCACCATTTAAAAGGGTGTGTGTGAGAACACTTGCAATTTCTTCCACTTGGAGCAAGATAGACAGCAAGGGAGAGGAAGAAATCAAAGAACTCATGGACAAGGGGCCCGTCACAGAGGTGGGCAAGGGCCCCATCAAAGAGGTCAAAGATGTGGGCATGGGCCCCATCAAAGAGGTCAACGATGTGGGCATGGGCCCCATCAAAGAGGTCAACGATGTGGGCATGGGCCCCATCAAAGAGGTCAACGATGTGGGCATGGGCCCCATCAAAGAGGTCAACGATGTGGGCATGGGCCCCATCAAAGAGGTCAACGATGTGGGCATGGGCCCCATCAAAGAGGTCAAAGATGTGGGCATGGGCCCCATCAAAGAGGTCAAAGATGTGGGCATGGGCCCCATCAAAGAGGTCAACGATGTGGGCATGGGCCCCATCAAAGAGGTCAAAGATGTGGGCATGGGCCCCATCAAAGAGGTGGACATCAGCGAGAGGGAGGCAGACTGCAGAAAACTGTTGTGTCTCGTAAAGTCCAGGCCATCGTCGTTGACCATGTAGTACACAAAGGCCTTATCATGGCAGAGGCTGACAGATTAGTTCACCCCAATCTGAAAAGATCAACTGTCAATTAGATCATGAGAATATGTTGCCGAAGAAAGCCGGTGAGCCTGCAGAATATGCACTATGCTTTACCGTTACATTTGCAGTAAATTACATATTGTAATGCATGTAAATTCACAAAACATCTTACAGTATGATCTGTTGACAGTATACTCTGTCCTACCCTCAGAATTGACAGAAGACCCCATGGTGGTGGCCATGGCTGAGTGGTGACCGACCAGTCGGAGTTGGCCTTGGTGGAAATGGTGAGGGCCAGGAATAACATACAGCTGTCTGAAATAAAGCAGGCCATTGAGGCATTCATGAGCAGACCAACAATTGCCCGTCTTTTGAAGACCCACCAGGCATCTATGAAACACATGTACCTGGTGCCTTACGAGAGAAACAACGACCGGGTGAAACAACTACTATATCACTATTTACTGTAATAACTGACCACAATATATTTGTAGAGGGTGATGGTGCTTGATGCTGCTGTGAACCATGACTTTGTTAATGAAGCGGGCTTCAACCTGGCCAAACCTTGGCGTTGTGGGCAGAACATCATTGGCCAACGGGCGACCGTCCAAGTGCCTGCACAGCGAGGGGAAACATCTCCATATGCGCAGCTATCCCTGAAGATGGTGTGGTAGAATCCTACAACTCTGCACACCTCATTTTGTTTCTCAATTCAATTGACCAGGCCTGTCAAGGTGAAGGGGTCACCTATGTCACTGTCTGAGACAATATCAGGTTCCACCATGCAGAGGTGGTTCAGGCATGGTTTCGGGCCCATCTCCGATTCGTGACCCTATACCTGTCCCCATACTCTCCTTTTCTCAACCCTATTGACACATTTTTTTCAGCATGGAGGTGGAAAGTGTATGATCGCCATCCCCATGAGCATGCCATCCTCCTTCTGGCCATGGGATGAGGCACGTAACGACATCAATGCAGACCGCTGTCAAGCTTGGAATCGCCATGTCAAAAGATTTTTCCCGTGGTGCATGAACAGTAAAGACATTCATTGTGATGTGGATGAGAATTTATGGCCAACTGCTCAAGACAGGTTTGAAGCAAAAGAATGTGTGCTGAACGTTGTTTTATTTTCATTACTTTAATTTGTTTCATTTAATTTGATTACAGACATCACACCTATATTGCAATTATATCTGAAAAATAAAATGTATTTTTTTTGCATTAATGACTGTAAAGGATTTCTTCATTGATCACAACTTTGATTAAACATTGGATAGATATTATGGAAGTGATAGATTTTCTGTCAATGTTGTTGGGTAATGTAAGTGTATTGCCTAATGTGAAAACGGTGTAATTTACAGTACTGTAGCACTATATTTTCAGCACTGCTAAGGATGATTTGAAACACATGTCTTGAAGTGTTTGTTATTGGATTAACTGGTACAGTAGTTAAAATGACTAAATAAAAAATATATAATATTGTTGTGTTTACGTGATTAAACCAATGTTCTCATTACATTTCACAAACTTTTATTTTGAATCAATGGTTGTGTGTTGAGAGATGTTTACAATCCAAATTAATGCACATTGACAGGTTGAATGAAAGACTGACTGCGCTACACATGTGACCAGTTTGGAGTTTTGTACTAAGAGTTGTGAAAATGTACCACAGACTAGTGAACTAGTACCAAAGCGATAAAAAATGTAAAGCTACCCAAAATGATTTCGTCCAATCAACAAAAGCTAACTGTTAATAGTACTGACGTGTGTGTGTGTGTGTGTGTGTGTGTGTGTGTGTGTGTGTGTGTGTGTGTGTGTGTGTGTGTGTGTGTGTGTGTGTGTGTGTGCACAAAAGTAGAAAAAGCACGTTGACTCACCCTACTTGTAGAGAAACAACCAATGCCATCCTCTCATGTTGACAAAACGGTCTGCACACTACAAGTGTCACACCCTCATCTGTTTCACCTGTCTTTGCGCTTATCTCCACTCCCCACCAGGTGTTTCCCATCTCCCCTCATTATCCCCTGTGTATTTATACCTGCGTTTTCTGTTTGTCTGTTGCCAATTCGTCATGTCCCGTCAAGTCCTAGTGTTGCCGTGTTTCCTGTGCTCTAGTTTTTCCCTAGTCTTCCCAGTTCTGACCCTTTCTGCCAGTCCCGACCCTTTCTGCCTGTCCTGACCCTTTCTGCCAGTCCTGACCCTTTCTGCCTGTCCTGACCCTTTCTGCCATCCTGTACCTGCCTGACTGATTTGGATTATGACTCTTTGCCTGCCTTGACCGACCGTTTGCCTGCCCCTTGTACAATTTTAATATTTATTTTATTTCACCTTTATTTAACCAGGTACTGCGACCTGGCCAAGATAAAGCAAAGCAGTTCGACACATACAACACAGTTACTACACAAGGAATAAACAAACGTACAATCAATAATACAGTAAAAAAATCTATATACAGCATGTGCAAATGAGAGGTAAGGCAATAAATAGGCCATGGTGGCAAAGTAATTACAATATAGCAATTAAACACTGGAATGGTAGATGTGCAGAAGATGAATGTGCAAGTTGAGACATGGGGTGAAAAAGAGCAAGATAAATAAAATAAATACAGTATTGGGATGAGGAAGATTGGATGGGCTATTTACAGATGAGCTATGTACAGGTGCAGTGATCTGTGAGCTGCTCTAACAGCTGGTGCTTAGTGAGGGAGGTAAGTGTCTCCATCTTCAGAGATTTTTGAAGTTCGTTCCAGTCATTGGCGGCAGAGAATTGGAAGGAGAGCCGGCCAAAGGAAGAATTGGCTTTGGGGGTGACCAGTGAGATATACCTGCTGGAGCGCGTGCTATGGGTGGGTGCTGCTATGGTGACCAGTGAGTTGAGATAAGGCTTTACCTAGCAGAGACTTGTAGATAACCTGGAGCCAGTGGGTTTGGAGACGAGTATGAAGCGAGGGCCAGCCAACGAGAGCATACAGGTCACAGGAGTGGGTAGTATATGGGGCTTTGGTTACAAAACTGATGGCACTGTGATAGACTGCATCCAATTTATTGAGTAGGGTATTGGAGGCTATTTTGTAAATTACATCGCCGAAGTCGAGGATCGGTAGGATGGTCAGTTTTACTAGGGTATGTTTGGCAGCATGAGTGAAGGATGCTTTGTTGCGAAATAGGAAGCTGATTCTAGATTTAATTTTGGATTGGAGATGTTTAATGTGAGTCTGGATGGAGAGTTTACAGTCTAACCAGACACCTAGGTATTTGTAGTTGTCCACATATGCTGAGTCAGAACTGTCCAGAGTAGTGATGTTGGACGGGCGGGCAGGTGCGGGCAGCAATCGGTTGAAGAGCAGGAATTTAGTTTTACTTGCATTTAAGAGCAGTTGGAGGCCATGGAATGAGAGTTGTATGGCATTGAAGCTCATCTGGAGGTTAGTTAACACAGTGTCCAAAGAAGGGCCAGAGATATACAGAATGGTGTCCTCTGCGTAGAGATGGATCAAAGAATCACCAGCAGCAAGAGCGACATAGAGACTGCCAGAGGCACCCCCATAGAGACGGCCAGAGGTCCGGACAACAGGCCCTCCGATTTGACATACATACTGCATTTGAGAAACCAAGGCTGTCGAGTCTGCCAATAAGAATGTTGTGATTGACCGAGTCGAAAGCCTTAGCCAGGTTGATGAATACGGCTACACATTAATGTCTCTCATCAATGGCGGTTATGATATTGTTTAAGAGCCTGAGCGTGGCAGAGGTGCACCCATGACCAGCTCTGAAACCAGATTGCATAGCGGAGAAGGTACGGTGGGATTTGAAATGGTCGGTAATCTGTTTGTTAACTTCGCTTAGAAAGCTAGCAGCTAGCTAGCTTCATACTCTGACCACATACTATTTTTGAAAAGTTTTTATGAACTTTCAATAATTCAGGGTAGCAGAATTGAGACCAGGGTACCCTGAGTACCAGTACCAGTAAAATTGGGGTATTCAGTCGATGACACCTACATAGTTAGAAACTAACTAGCTAGGCTATACTGAAACAGATAATATAGTTTTGCTATGTTTTTGACCTTTTCTGTTGTTGTGGAAGACCATTGTTGGCATCCATCAATAGATTGCTTTTCTTTGTTTCTGACTAGGAGTCAGAGAGCTTGGGGAAGTGTGCATGCTTCATGTGGCAAGTGCACAAGACAACTTTACCAGCATCATAGCATGCGTACCATTGAATCACTGTGACACATGAATTACGAGTGATAGTGTAATCACTACATAAAACACATTTATGTACAGTACCAGTCAAAATTTTGTCAAATAGTAAAAATGAAGAAAAATCCTGGAATAAGTGTGTCCAAACATTCAACTGGTACTGTATGTGTTAAATTATTAAAGAGCAATTTCGCCTCATACTCATTATCTGGGGCTTCCGAGTGGCCCAGTAGTCTAAGGCACTGCATCTCAGTACTAGAGGCATCACTACAGACCTAGGTTCGGTTCTAGGCTGTATCACAACCGGCCATGATTGGGAGTCCAATATGGCAGCGCACAATTGGCCCAGCCTCGTTAGGGTTTGTCCGGGGTAGGCAGTCATTGTAAATAAGTATCTGTTCTCAACTGACTTGCCTAGTTAAATAAAGGTTAAAGAAAATAAAACATCTCCATCCCCAAACTAGTGTCTACATTATTTGAAAACAGCACGTTTCTATCATCTGTGGTTAAATAGGTAAGAAAAGTCCCCCAAAAATTGTAGCGGTGACACCACACAGTAGGATTCAAAACTGTGATTTTCAAAACCTGCAACAAGTTTCTAGCCAGAGGAAGGGTATTTTCTTGCTAAAATCTTTAAACTCATCTGGTCAAACTTTTTATTGTTATATTTGTTCTACAAAATGGTTTGGTACAGTAGATAATGAATATGAGGTTGAAACGTGACAGAGTTGCCCTTTAAGTGAAGTGCAGTCACATTCAAGTCTTAATTGGTCAATAACCTTGTTTGACTTGTCAATCAGTCTTATTTGACGCGTCTCAGACTGTTAGCTAACGTTAGCAAATGTTTGCGGCTAACACAAAACAAATGGAGAAAATGTTAGCTAACGTTAGCAAATGTTTGCGGCTAACACAAAACAAATGGAGAAAATGTTAGCTAACGTTAGCAAATGTTTGCGGCTAACACAAAACAAATGGAGAAAATGTTAGCTAACGTTCGCCAATAATTTCCTTTGTTAAACGCACCTCAGAAAATGAACGTATACAGAACATGGATCGTTGGCGAGAACTTTATAAGTCTAAACGGCTATGGTATTAGAGTGCTATGAAATGACAACTGTACAATTGTGAAACATTTTATAAATCTAACTATACATTTGTATTCGAGATAACAGATTGTTTGTGTTGTCAAAGATTGTTGTATGAGTCCAACTACAATTAATCATCAGCCTGATAAATGTTTTAGAAAAACCTTTTGTCCAAAGAAAATGTCAGACTTTGTGCGCTCTGAGTCTCTATGTATTACACTTAACACTGGCTTGTCTCCACACCTTGTAGATGCCTCAAGAAGAAGACTGCATTGGATATACAGGGAGGAGAGGCTGAAGTTGTGACTATTTATGACATCTTTCTTGGCGCATTATCTTCACACTAAATCTCCTTGGGGTAGATGGAGTGTGTAGGGCAAGTACTTCCACCCACTAACTCCTAACATGTAACCAGACATTGCTTTTTGGGGCCGGCTGTTAACAGGGTTGACAATACTCTTTTATGGCCTTCAAATTGAATATTCCCAGAGTCCGCCTCAGCGCAGGCCACGTCTTTACAGCTGATGGCTCCAGTATCCACTGAGAGAGAGAGGCACAAGTACTTTTTTATGTGTTATTTTTCCCTGTATTTTATGGCTCTGGCTGTCATGTTCTGACCTTTATTACTTTGTTTTGTCTTTATTTACTAAAAAAGGAAATAATTTGAAAGACATTTACAATAAGGGGAAAAAAACTGTAGCTCTTGACAAATACTAAATAAAGAGCATATGAGAAAACACTTTTCCATGAGTTGGGGTGGGCAGTCTATGTTAGTTTTTCTATATTTTCTATTTCTGTGTTTGGCCTGCTATGGTTCTCAATTAGAGGCAGCTGTCTATCGTTGTCCCTGATTAAGAACCATATTTAGGTTGACTATTTTCCTTTGTGTTTTGTAGGTGGTTATTTTCAGTCTTTGTGTGTCTGCACCAGACAGAACTGTTTCGTTGTTATTTTGTTATTCAGTGTTCAGTTTTGATTATTATTAAAAATCATGAACACTTACCACGCTGCACCTTGGTCCTCACCTTCTTACACCTCTGAATGCCGTTACACTGGCTTTCGCTGTTTAACGAATGCTTTTCATATGAAGGCAGTACTGTACTTAACCTCTTCAGCATAATACAATTTTTTTTCAATGTTTTTGCCTAAAATGACACCCTCATCTAACTGCCTGTGGCTCAGGAGCTGAAGCAAGGATATGCATTTTAAAGGAAACACTTTGAACTTTGTGGAAATGTGAAATGAATGTAGGAGAATATAACAGGTTAGATCTGGTAAAAGATGCGTTTAAAAAAAATGTTATCATATTTGAAATGCAAGAGTAAGGCCATATAATCAGATAGGAGTTTGGGCGCAATTTAGATCTTGACCACCAAATGGCAGCAGTGTGTGTGCAAGGTTTTAGACTTATTCAGTGTAGCATTCTATTACTGCACTATATTTTGTATCTAGTCTGCCAGGAGTTTTTCCAAATGAGCCAAATTGGTCAATTGATACATTTTCAAGTACATAACTATAGAGAACATTTCAAATAAAAAAAATTACATTTACACACTCCCAAGATAGTCATACATGATGGATAATTAGCTTCCCTACAGAAAAGACACTAACTTTCACACATCTAGATGGCCAGGCGGGGTCGGTGTAGGGCCAGAGACAGCAGGGGTTCAAACTGTAAAACCCAGTTCATACATTTGAATATAAAAATTGATTTGATCAAATAAAACTATGCTGCCTTTTATCACTGGGACACTCAGGATGACAAATCAGAGCAAGATTACTGAATGTAAGTACATTATTTACCTTCAGAGGTGAATATATCAAACCAGCTGCTGTGATAAAAGTGTTTTGTTGTTGTGCACTCTCCCCAAATAAAGGCATGGTATTTTTCAACTGTAATAGCTGCTGTAAATTGGATGGTGCAGTTAGATTAACAGCTGTACTAAAGTTGTTGTCCAGGTTCTGAGAAACGTAGTCACGTTTCAACAGAAAGTACGTAAACAAAATCATTTCCTATGGAAATGTAGTTAAACGGTGCTTAAGCATGTGAACAGTTTCAGTTTTATACGCCTGAGGGAAAAATACTTTTTGAATGTCTTTGATGAAAATGAAAACATACATTTACAGTTCCAATTACAATAGTATTACTATAGATTCTAATTGTAACATAATCACGATGTATATAGCATATTTAGTCAATTTAAACCCACTTACCAGTAATTGTACATACAGTATTTTACTGCACTTATTATTCATCACCAACAATCTTGCAATCAATGTTGAGTTCATGACATAGTCCTACTACTTATACATTCCTACTACTTTTCCCATTTTAAAAGATCTGAAAAGACATGTTAATTAAAGCAGGGGCTAATATAGGTGTTTCTTTCTATCTTAACGTAGAAAAGGTAAGAATTGCAATTGAGTGGCTGATGGCTGAGGCCATACAATTTGCAATGTTATGCCAATTCCATGAGTACACAGAAAGTTCATGTGAACAATTGCAACATATTATGATATATTGAAATAGGTTATTGAACCCCCTAGAGTTGATTGATGCACTTGTGAGTAAAAAAACAAGCAAATCCCCTTGGAAATCTGTCACGCCCTGACCATAGAGAGCCCTCGGGTTTCTCTATGGTGTTTTAGGTCAGGGTGTGACGAGGGGGTGCTCTAGTATTGTTATTTCTATGTTGGTGTATTTTGTATGGTTCCCAATTAGAGGCAGCTGATTATCGTTGTCTCTAATTGGGGATCATACTTAAGTTGTCCTTTGTTCCCACCTGCGTTGTGGAATATTGTTGGTTAGTCAACCCACGCTGCGCCTTGGCACGTTCCGATCGACGATCATGACAGAATATCCCACCACACAAGGACCAAGCAACGTGCTATGGAGGCAAAAGTGAGCTGGACATGGGAGGAAATAATGGGTGGATGCGAGACCCTTCCTTGGCGGGAGTCACGAAGGAGTATAGGAGTACAGCAAAGACACCGGGGTCCGTGGCCACAGAAACTCCAGGACATGGGGCTGTCGGTCGAGCTGAAGAGAGAGCCGGAGACTGTCGGGGAGTTGATGGAGTTGTTGGAGGAGAGAACTGAGAGATGTGTTGGTGTATTCTGCATGGCATTCGCCCTGAAGAGCGTGTCACCAGTCTGGTGAAACCTGTGCCGGCTCCACGCACCAGGTCTCCAGTGCGCCTCCCCAGACTGGTAACGTCCTGTGCCGGCTCCCCGCACTCGCCCTGAAGAGCATGTCACCAGTCCAGTGCCACCTGTGCCGGCTCCACACACCAGGCTTCCAGTGCTCCTTCCCAGCCCGGTACGTCCTGTGCCGGCTCCCCGCACTCATCCACCAGTGCGTGTGTACAGTCTGGAGTCTCCAGCGACGGTCTACAGCCCTGAAGCTCCAGCGACGGTTCACAGTCCAGAGCTTCCATCGACGGTTCAGTCCAGAGCTTCCGGCGGCGGTCCACGGTCCGGAGCTTCCGGCGACGGTCCACGGCCCGGAGCTTCCGGCGACGGTCCACGGCCCGGAGCTTCCGGCGACGGTCCACGGCCCGGAGCTTCCGGCGACGGTCCACGGCCCGGAGCTTCCTGCGACGGTCCACGGCCCGGAGCTTCCGGCGACGGTCCACGGCCCGGAGCCTCTGGCGACGGTCCACGGCCCGGAGCCTCCGGCGACGGTCCACGGCCCGGAGCCTCCGGCGACGGTCCACGGCCCGGAGCCACCGGCGACGGTCCACGGCCCGGAGCCACCGGCGACGGTCCACGGCCCGGAGACCCCGGCGACGGTCAACGGCCCGGAGACCCCGGCGACGGTCAACGGCCCGGAGACTCCGGCGACGGTGCCCAGTCCAGGCACGGCGTCCAGGCTCGGTGTCCAGTCCTGCTCCATGGCCGGAGCCTTCCTCTGCGCCGGTGCTCAGTCCAGGCACGGCGTCCGGTCCCGCTCCATGGCCGGAGCCTTCGTCTGCTCCATTGCCCAGTCCGGGCACAGCGTTCAGCTCAGCTCCATGGCCGGATCCACAGGTTGAGTGGGTGCTACGTCCCGCACCGGAGCCGCCACCGACACTAAGTGCCCACCCTAACCGTCCCCATCCAGGTTCAGGTTTTTGCGGTCGGAGTCCGCACCTTTTGGGGTAGGGGGGGTACTGTCTCTCATAGAGAGCCCTCAGGGTTAGGGTGGGTCAGTTTTAGGTCAGGGTGTGACTAGGGTGTTCTAGTATTGTTATTTCTATGTTGGTGTATTTGGTATGGTTCCCAATTAGAGGCAGCTGATTATTGTTGTCCCTAATTGGGGATCATACTTAAGTTGTCCTTTGTTTCCATCTGCATTGTGGGATATTGTTTGTGTTAGTTATTTGTGCACTACGGCGTTCACGTTCACGTTATTTTTATTGTTTTTGTAGTTTCACGTTGTAAAGTACGTGGAACTCTACCCACGCTGCGCCTTGGTCCATTCCTATCGACGATCGTGACAGAAATCAGTCTTTTTAAGCTGAAGATGTCTGTTTGTTTTTGTATGGGCTTCACTCAATCCACCACATCTGCCTGTCGGCTTTCCACATCTGCAGACTGCGGTGGAAAGTGGCAGAGCTACAGCGCTGTTTGTCAGACCAGGAAACTAATATGACCCCTCTATGGAAAGATGAGACTCTCATGAACATGGTGGTGTTTTCCTTGTCACGGAACTCATCTGAAGGTGTACCGGTTTTAAAAAATGAATGGATGTACAGTATGTATGGCCAGTCTTAGTCTTGTCCTTCATTGCTATAAAGGTTTTACAAAAGGTCCGATATGTGTATTTTCATGAAGTGGGCAAAACAAATTAATTTGAAATCTGACAGTTTGAAGAATAGCAGTAGGCAGTGACCTTAAAATAGCTAATGTTCAGCTCTTGTATTGATTCCAGGTTATCTGCACGGAATGTTTAATTGGCTTAACACATTCTATACACAGTCTTTGTTGTATCAAGTACTGAGAAATACTTTTTTTAAATAATTTTGTAGTGTCTGTCCTATATCTAGGGGATATAAGAAAGCTTAAGGTTTTTCTTTATTTTTTAAAATATTTTATACATTGTAGAATAATAGTGAAGACATGTGAAGACATCAAAACTCTGAAATAACACATATGAATAATGTAGTAATCAAAGTGTTAAAAAATATCCCTGTTGGTAAAAGTCAAATTTATGGCAAGAACAGCTATAATAAGCAAAGAGAAATGACAGTTCATCATTACTTAAAACATGAAGGTCAGTCAATCGGGAACATTTCAAGAACCTGAACGTTTCTTACCTCTAGCGTCGAGCAATCCCGTATCCGGGAGCGTAATCATAGCCTCAAGCTCATTACCATAACGCAAAGTTTCCTATTCATGAAAATCGCAAATGAAATGAAATAAATATATTCAAACACAAGCTTAGCCTTTTGTTAACAACACTGTCATCTCAGATTTTCAAAATATGCCAGACAAAAGTCCTGACGAAAAGTCCAAAAAGTAATATTACAGTTCGTAGAAACATGTCAAACGATGTATAGAATCAATCTTTAGGATGTTTTTAACATAAATATTCAATAATGTATCAACCGGACAATTCCTTTGTCTTTAGAAATGCAATGGAACACAGGTCACTCTCACAGCCACGTGCGTGACCAGCTTATGGCCTTCTGCCAGACACCTGATTGAAACAGCTCTTATTCTCTCCCCTTTCACAGTAGAAGCCTGAAACGAAGCCTGAAGGTTCTAAAGACTGTTGACATCTAGTGGGAGCCTTAGGAAGTGCAATATGACCCCATTTACACTGTATATCAGAAAGGCAATGAGTTGAAAAACTACAAACCTCAGATTTCCCACTTCCTGGTTGGAATTTTCTCAGGTTTTCGCCTGCCATATGAGTTCTGTTGTACTCACAGACATCATTCAAACAGTTTTAAAAACTTGTTTTCTATCCAAATCTACTAATAATATGCATATATTAGCTTCTGGGCCTGAGTAGCAGGAAGTTTACTCTGGGCACGCTTTTCATCCGAATGTGAAAATGCTGCCCTCTATCCCAAACAGGTTAAAATATTTGGCATGGGTCCCCAGATCCTCAAAAAGTTATGCAGCTGCACCATCGAGAGCATCCTGACCATTTGCATCACCACCTGATATGGCAACTGCTCGGCATCTGACTGTAAGGCGCGACAGATGGTAGTGCGTATGGCCTAGTACATCACTGGGGCCAAGCTCCCTGCAATCCATGACCTACAGTATATAATAAATGGTGTCAGAGGAAAGCCCATAAAATTGTCAGAGTCTCCAGTCACCCAAGTCATGTTTTCTCTGCTACCGCATGGCAAGCGGTACCGGAGCGCCAAGTCTAGGACCAAAAAGCTCCTTAACAGCTTCTACCCCCAAGCCATAAGACTGTCGAACAATTAATCAAACATCCAACGGACTATTACATTGACCCCCCCCCATTTGTTACGTACATTGCTGCTACTGGCTGTTCACCCCTACCTAATGACCGCTAACCTGTACCCCCACACTAGTACCCCCTGTATGTAGCCTTGTTACTGTAATTTTATTGTGTTACTTTTTATACTTTATTTTATTTATTTATTTTATTTGGTAAATAATTCCTTAACTCTTCTTGAACTGCACTGTTGGTTAAGGGCTTGTAAGTAAGCATTTCAATGTAAGGTCTACATTTGTTCTATTCGGCGCGTGAGACAAATAAAGTTTGATTTGATTTGACTGCCACAGGAAAGGAAGATCTAGAGTTACCTCTGCTGCAGAGGATAAGTTCATTAGAGTTACCAGCCTCAGAAATTGCAGCCCAAATAAATTGCAGCCCAAATAAATGCTCATCAGAGTTCAAGTAACAGATACATCTCAACATCAACTGTTCAGAGGAGACTGCGTGAATCAGGCCTTCACGGTTGAATTGCTGCAAAGAAACCACTACTAAAGGACACCAATAATAATAAGAGACTTGCTTGGGCCAAGCAACACGACCAATGGACATTAGACCGGTAGAAACCTGTCCAAATCAGAGATTTTTGGTTCCAACCACTGTGTCTTTGTGAGTGAACATATGATCTCTGCGTGAGTGGTTCCCACTGTGAAACATGGAAGAGGAGGTGTGATGGTGCTCTGTCAGTGATTTATTTCAAATTCAAGGCACACTTAACCAGCAAGGCTACCACAGCATTCTGCAGCGATACGCCATCCCATCTGGTTTGCGCTTAGTGGGACTATATTTCTTTTTTAAACAGGACAATGACCCAACACAACTCCAGGCTGTGTAAGGGCTATTTGACCAAGAAGGAGAGTAATGGAGTACTGCATCAGATGCCCTGGCCTCGAACGATCACCCGACCTCAACCAAATTGTGGTTGGTTTGGGATTAGTTGGACCGCAGAATGAAGGAAAAGCAGCCAACAAGTGCTCAGCATATGTGGGATCTCCTTCACTGTTGGAAAAGCATTCCAGGTGAAGCTGGTTGAGAGAATGTCAAGGCAAAGGGTGGCTAATTTGACCAATCAAATGTCAAATATATTTTGATTGTTTAACACTTTTTTGGTTACTACATAATTCCATATGTTTTATTTCATAGTTTTGATGTCTTCACTATTTTTCTACAAAGTATAAAATAATAATTAAAAAAATAAAAACCTGGAATGAGTAGGTGTGTCCAACCTTTTGACTGATACTGTATACATACACTCCCATTCAAAAGTTTGGGGTCACTTAGAAATGTCCTTGTTTTTTTAAGAAAAGCTCATTTTCTTGTCCATTAAAATAACATCAAATTGATCAGAAATACAGTGTAAACATTGTTATTGTTGTAAATTACTATTGTACCTGGAAACTGCTTATTTTTTATGGAATATCTACATAGGCATACAGGGGCCCATTATCAGCAACCATCACTCCTGTGTTCCAATGGCTCGTTGTGTTAGCTAATTCAAGTTTAGAATTTTAAAAGGCTAATTGATTATTAGAAAACCATTTTGTAATTATGTTAGCACAGCTGACAACTGTTGATCTGATTAAAGAAGCAATAAAATTGGCCTTCTTTACACTAGTTGAGTATCTGGAGCATCAGCATTTGTGGGTTCGATTACAGGCTCAAAATCGCCAGAAACAAAGAACTTTGTTCTGAAACTCGTCAGTCTATTCTTGTTCTGAGAAATGAAGGCTATTCCATGCAAGAAATTGCCAAAGCCTGAAATCTTGTACAACTCTGCATACTACTTCCTTCACAGAACAGCGCAAACTGTCTCTAACTAGAATAGAATGAGGAGTGGGAGGCCCCGGTGCACAACTGAGCAAGAAGACAAGTACATTAGAGTGTCTAGTTTGAGAAACAGGAACAGGTTATTGGGAACATTGCTCTAGTACTGTTGTATTGCGGTGACTGTCTTCACAAGGTTCTAGTAATGGCTATTAAAATCCATAAAGTTTGTCAAGCCCTTTCTCTTCAAGGTTATTGAAAATATATTGATTAGTCATAGATATTTTATTTATTTAACTAGGCAAGTCTGGTAAGAACACATTCTTATTTTCAATGACGGCCTATGAGTTAACTGCCTGTTCAGGGGCAGAATGACAGATTTGTACCTTGTCAGCTCAGGCGTTTGAACTTGCAACCTTCCGGTTATTAGTCCAACCACTAGGCTACCCTGCCGCAAGGTTGTAGAACAATATACGGTTAAAGATGCACGTATGAAAGATTTCAGACGTCATCTACTGCATGTTTAAGTCTGTCTTGTTTTTCCTGTGAATTTCACTAGGAGGGAATTAGGATTCATAGCAATATTCCATGGGATCACAGAGAAGGGGTGCCATACGTGAGGAAATGAGGAGGCTATAATTGTAGCTGATGTCAAGTGCTCTCCTGTGTACTCTTCAGGAGTATACTGTGAAAGCATTTTAATAGGATGCTTTACAAGAATCATTACATGTATTAATTGGTTAGTTAAAAGAACCAATTAGAAAGATAAGATAATTAAAACTAGCTGTGTTAATTTCCCCATAGATAATATAACTTTACATTTACACAATCTTGTTCAATTTCTATTTCTAATTACTTGAAAATAAGATCAGTATGCTTTTACTGCTATCATTTGTCAAACCATTCAGTCAAACCTGTTCAGTATGACTAGTCACTTGAAAAAGCCAAACTGAAGAATTTAGCAGAGATACAGGTACAATATATATTCCAGTATATATATATATATATCAAACCAACATACACTATTTTTTATGCATCCATGAGTGCATTTTAACCCAAGGAGAATATAAGATAGCAGGGCCCGGTTTCCCAAAAGCATTTTAAGGCTAAGTTCATAGGATACTATTGTGAACGATGAACTTAGCCTTAAGATGTTTTGGGAAACCGGGCCCAGGATTCCATTTCTCAGCTTAGCTATATTCTTTACAGGTACATCTGTTTGGGTTTCAACAAGTAGAAAAGCCCTAACGAACACAACAGAGATCCAATGCATAACCTCTTGTTTGTCTCCTCTCATTGATGGTGGAGCGGACCGCTTGGGATAACGTAGCATTGAATTATTGACCACATATTTCAGGAAACAACTTCATATGAAATAATCTTCAGCATTATTCCCATAGACATCCATAAATAATAAACAGTATTGATTTGATACGTGCCAGAACCAAGAGGGGGACAAAGAGACTGTAGGCTACAATGCACATTTTCTAATCAAATTATGATACCGGGAATGTTATGAAATGCACAAGAATGAGGGGTTGTGGGATAAGCACAAGAGAAAAGCTGAAACAAGTTGAGTACTTCAACCCCTCTGCTGCCCCTAGGTTGTCGTAGCCTTAGCAGACGTCTTTGGAAAGGGCCGGTTAAAAGTTATGCAGACGTGATCTGCACCCGGACTAGACAAAGCTGTGCTCACCATACCACAATCTTGATGATTTGCATTTGTGGCCCAGCAACAAATGTCACACTTAGCATCGCTAATGTGTTTATGGTTACATACTGATGTTCTTTCTTACCTGCTCCTTGGTCATTTCTTTACAAGATTGAGGGCCACTGTTTCTGCCACAACTCTGAAGTTCAAACAAGCACATGTATAACTAATGCAATATGCCAAACTAAAGCCCATGAGAGACCCCTACAATGTGATTCCTGAAAACAAAAATGTCATTAATGACCCTTTCTTTATGTATATTTGGCCAATAAATGCTGCATTGCTGTCACTCACAACATGTTATTTTAATTGCCATTTCTTTCTCCCACCAGTGTTTTTCCCCATATCTTGCATTCTCACAACATAGCATTTGGTGATTCATTTTAAGTGGCAGCTCACTCTGGTCAATACCCCAATGGCCAGATGTACAGTGTAAGTGTTTACAAAAAAATGTTTTACAGTTGGGGATAAATATAGCTTTAACTATTGTCATTGACCCTTTAAAAAAATATATATATAACATCTTACATTATTCAAGATGTGTTAGTGGATATCATGACAGACTGTAAAATTATAAATGTGATAAATAATTACTGCAAAATGGTGCTGTTATCAAATTTATTTTTTTAGACCTATCATACCTAACGTGCAGTGGACCTCGTTTTACACTACACATCCATAATACCACATTTAACGTTCATGAACCTCGCTCTGTGAATTTGTCTTCTTAATGCTATAGTAGTATAATTATCCTCTACGGGATCGGTGTGCCCCCCAGGGGAAGGTTGAGCTAATGTGCGCTAATGTGATTAGCATGAAATTGTAAGTAAACAAGAACATTTCCCAGGACATAGACATGTATAACCTCTCTCAAGAACCATGAAACCAACATGGGTAACAATATGACAAACAGCACCCATTGTTTTCTCTACACTGTTGTACAATGGAATTCAATAAAGAGGTTCCCACACATACATGTTACCTTGACAGTAGGTGGTAAAAAGATTGCCAGGTTGGTTTCCAAGGGAAAGGAAATGTGATAGGGTAAGGGAAAATGAGGAGGTGTGTCTTCTGATTGATGACTGCATGTTGACTGATTGGGGAAGGATGATTGCCACCTGTGAGGAGGGGAGAAGGAGAGAAAAGAAACACACACACAGGATACACACACAGAATACCTGTATCCGTAACAGTCACACTTGTATACATACTGTACATATGGAACAATGTGGTGGAGAGGCTTCAGACAGTATAATAAAGGCCTACAATGACATTTCAGTAGATACAATACCAGTGGAGACAATGTTAAACCCTGAGTCAAGTCGGTGTTTGTCATTGTGAAACCTTTGTTTTCAGCACATACCATGTCAATCATACGATATTAACGACAGGAATCTGTTTTAGAATGTCACTGTTTAATCATAGAACAAAAAAGTATTATGCTTCCCACACCCACACCTTTGGTATTAAAACCGTATTTTCAAATGCCATTCTCAGACACTTTACCGCTGGGGGTAACGGAGGTATGAGAACATTTGGAAGCGGATGCTGTTTTTGGTTGCCACTGGTGGAATCTGAACACTGAATTCTTTACAAGCAGCACAGGAATTCAGTGCTTGGAGCAAAGTGAATGCCATCCAAGCAATGAGAGCACAATTTTCAACATACACTAGATTACAGGACATGTATTAATCTTGAGTGCCTCTATTTCGACAAACCACACCTGTCAAACTCAACACAAAACAGCAGTGGAAGCATGTTACTGTATTGGCGAGTTCAGAATCTAATTTCATGTGAATATTGCAATACATGACTGTGGGAGTATTGTAAAATAAATAAACAAAGAAATATTGTATTGTACATTGTGGAAGGATACATTACCAGCCAGCCAGCACATTTGGTTCCTTGGAAGTTGTGGGAATGTAAGGTTTCCCTTTGGTTCTGGGAATGAAGCCATATCTTGCCTGACTGGTAAAACAGAACGTTTATTTCACTTTCTGAGAACGGACGTGAAAATGTAGCCTGCTCTGAGAACGTATCATTTTATTGATGTTCTGAGAACGTTTTACTGTGGTTACTTTAAAGTTTTCCTGGGAGGTTTTATTCATTTATGCAGCAGGCTATTTGGAGGTTTTTGAATGACTTCCTCAATAAAAGTTGTAACACTGCTTGCGTATTTTACGTATATTATCCTTTTGTGAACTCCAAGCACATATAGGACACTTAGGCATTAATCATGCAAACACATTTCATTTTTTATTGTAACACAGAGATTTGAACCTGTAATCTTCAGTTCTCTATCCATAGAATTAGTCCACTGCATCACCTGGATGGAGCTACAGAAACATGACATGTTTTTTACTCATACAATGCAGACGATTTTAGTCTATTCAAACAGACCCAATTTCAAAGGAAATAAGCACTGATTAACATCAGCTGAGGCCAATTAATGGGCGCAGCCAACACACCTAAACACACTTACAAAGATAGAGTTTGTATATGTTGTATATGTACAGTTGAAGTCAGAAGTTTACATACACCATAGCCAAATACATTTAAACTCAGTTCTTCACAATTCCTGACATTTAATCCTAGTAAAAATTCCCTGTCTTAGGTCAATTAGGATCACCACTTTATTTGAAGAATGTGAAATGTCAGAATAATAGTAGAGATAGATTTATTTCAGCTTTTATTTCTTTCATCACATTACCAATGGGTCAGAAGTTTACATACACTCAATTAGTATATGGTAGCATTGCCTAAAAATTGTTTAACATGGGTCAAATATTTTGGGAAGCCTTCCACACGCTTCCCACAATAAGTTGGGTGAATTTTGGCCCATTCCTCCTGACACAGCTGGTGTAACTGAGTCAGGTTTGTAGGCCTCCTTGCTCGCACACGCTTTTTCAGTTCTGCCCACAAATGTTCTATAGGATTGAGGTCAGGGCTTTGTGATGGCCACTCCAATACCTTGACTTTTTTGTCCTTAAGTCCTTTTGCCACAACTTTGGAAGTATGCTTGGGGTCATTGTCCATTTGGAAGACCCTGTGACCAAGCTTTAACTTCCTAACTGATGTCTTGAGAAGTTGCTTCAATATATCCCCCAAAAAATCCTACCTCATGATGCCATCTATTTTGTGAAGTGCACCAGTCCCTCCTGCAGCAAAGCACCCCCGCAACATGATGCTGCCACCCCGTGCTTCACGGTTGGGATGGTGTTCTTCAGCTTGCAAGCCTTCCCCTTTCTCCTCCAAACATAACGTTGGTCATTATGGCCAAACAGTTCTATTTTTGTTTCATCAGACCAGAGGACATTTCTCCAAAAGGTTTGATCTTTGTCCCCATGTGCAGTATCCCCAAACCATAGTCTGGCTTTTTCATGGCGGGTTTGGAGCAGTGGCTTATTCCTTGCTGTGCGGCCTTTCAGGTTATGTCGATATAGGACTCGTTTTACTGTTAATTGAGATACTTTTGTACCCGTTTCCTCCAGCATCTTCACAAGGTCATTTGCTGTTGTTCTGGGATTGATTTGCACCTTTCACACCAAAGTACGTTCATCTCTAGGAGACAGAACGCGTCTCCTTCCTGAGCGGTATGACAGCTGCGTGGTCCCATGGTGTTTATACTTACGTACTATTGTTTGTAAAGATGAACATGGTACCTTCATGCGTTTGGGAATTGCACCCAAGGATGAACCAGACTTGTGGAGGTCTACAATTTTTTTCTGAGGTCTTGGCTGATTTCCTTTGATTTTCTCATGATGTCAAGCAAAGAGGCACTGAGTTTGAAGGTAGGCATTGAAATACATCCACAGGTACACCTACAATTGACTCCAATTATGTCAATTAGCCTATCAGAAGATTCTAAAACCATGACATAATTTTCTGGAATTTTCCAAGCTGTTTAAAGGCACAGTCATCTTAGTGTATGCAAACTTCTGACCCACTGGAATTGTGATACGGTGAATTATAAGTGAAATAATCTGTCTGTAAACAATTGTTGGAAAAATTATTTGTGTCATGCACAAAGTAGATGTTCTAACCGACTTGCCAAAACTGTAGTTTGTTAACAATACATTTGTGGAGTGGTTGAAAAACAAGTTTTAATGACTCCAACCTAAGTGTATGTAAACTTCTGACTTCAACTGTATATTTTAAGAATGTTTTTAAATAACATTCTTAAAACGTTCTATGAACGCTACTGAAGTTTTCTTGTGTTTTTTATATAAAGTTTTCTTAACGTTACCGGAAACATTTGAGAACCTGACTTTAAATAGAACTATGAGGAAGCCTGTGTGAAAGTTATGCTGAAATACTAAAATTCTTACAGAAGAACATTGTTTCTTAACGTTCTTGGAACAATTTGAGATCATGGCTTTAAAAAGAACCATGAGGAAACATGTAGGAAACTTTATGCTAAAGTACTAAAATATAAAAAAAGAAATTGGGGGGGGTCAAGTTCCTTAATTTTGCTGTGAATGTTCCCAGAACGCTGTGGGAAAGTTGTATACAAAATAACCATAGGACAACCATGCTCTCGCCAAGCTCTAAGAAGCATATGGTTCTCAGAACATTATGTGCTAGCTGGGGAGCCAATATTCCTTTGTGTCAATGTGCATCATGGCCTCTATAGAAGAGAATACAATAAAATGACAAGTGCTGGTAGATTTAATCAATGGCTTGGGACACAAATGCGGTTTAGCTTCCATTCATTAGAGGTAGAAGAAGGAGGCGATTAATTTGTTTCCCCACAGTAAATGTTTCACCAGTGGAATTAGGTGGAGGGTGCCAAACCAATAGCCAGAGCTGTTTGTCAGCGTTGGTGTGTACTCCGTGTGATATGGAGGCATTGCAGGAAAACAGCAGTCCATCAAAAATGTATCTTGTCAATCCCCTGTGCATTTTCATATCATGCCGAAACGGAGGCCTTCTTTGTATGCAGGTGTTGAATGGGATTAGGCCTGCGCAGGTATTCGTCTCCTCTCCAGCAGGGCTTGGGGAATGGAGAAGTGAAGCACTGAGTTGCCATGGTTTCCAGCTCATCTCTGCCTCTCTAACCAGCACTGCTCTATGGGACTTGTGCATCAGCACATCCTGAGCAAGAGACCTGAGGATATCAGAAAATATTTGTTGATACCATGAGGTGAAATGCTGTCGCAAAACATATTTTTAAGCATCGATCATGGCAGATGCGGTCTTTAACGACAACATAACACTGATCATTCCTTCGTATAGGCCTTTCTTTTGAACTCTGAATTAGCAAACAGACACCCATCGGGACATCACCTGTTATCTGATGTGTTAAGAAGACAGGGTGAGGAGGTAAAAATAACAACATTCTCTCCTCTCTAGAGAGAGAGAGAGTCAATATATTTCAAATGCAACCTTTTGGCTGTAAGTCAGCAAAGATTTGTGCATAATAATAGCATCAAATCAAATGAGAAGCTCTGGGAAATTACTACTCTCATGATGCATAGTTTTATCCCTGTGCCAGTTCTTGGATTCACAAGAGCATTTTAATGTGAACATTAACATTTGAACCCTCTGGGTCATAAACCGATTCTGTGCAGTATGAAGTCATCAAGACATTCAACACTAGGGAGAGCCCTGGCTAGGCTTACATTATTGCAGTTATCTCCAGAATGTTGTCTGAAAGGAGGTCAGAATGTAGGAGGTCAGAATACTGATAGATGGGCAGTTTGTACCAAAATGAGAGGATGGTACCATAAAAAAAAGATGGATTTAGGGACCCATTTAACAATGCAATAACTCCAAGCTTTGCTAAGTCTCACAATTTGCCTGTCATTTCCCCTTGTGGTTTTTCACAAATACACACAAGATGAGCCTTACCGTCTATCAACTCAATGAAGGGAGGAACATAAATGCACAACAATAAAATGCTTTATCTTGTCATCCTTTTGAAAAGCAAGATCGTTAAGTTTGATCATACACACATGGACAGCATGCATGTCAGAAGGTGAGTGTAGCTGGTGCATGAAGTCAGACGCAGGAAAGCAGAATGAGTGAGCAACGTACTTTCCTCAACAAGGCACAAGGTAACAATTACACTTGACCAAAACAAGACGGTAAAGATAACGCACGGGTGAACACAGCACCCGTCAAAAAAAAAAAAAAAAAAAAAAAAAAAAAAAAAAAACATCTATCAAAATAAAACTAACTGAACATGAAATAATCCCGCACATCACCATGGGTGAAACAGAGTGTTTAAATACAAATGATTGTGAAATGGAAAACAGGTGTGTGGAAACAAAGACAAAAGCAAAGGAAAAAGAGAAGTGGATCGGCGATGGCTCGAAGACCGGCGACGCCGACCGCCAAGTGCCGCCGGAACAAGGAGGCGCCGACTTCGGAGGAAGTCGTAACAATGCATCAACTCTTCAGTTTTGAGCAAGAAACAGATTATCACATTCAGAATTGCTGTAGTTTTATAAAAAAAACGGCCTAGTTTTTGGCTAACATTATCAGAACTCTAATAGAGGCAGCATTGACTTAACAATGTTCCTCTCATTTCCACTCATAGTTGATTTCTAATTTGCTGAATGTAAATTGATTCAGAGAAAATGACTTACCATTCTACTATGATTTCCTGTGAGAAAATATGGCATTTTAATTTTTTTGACCAAATGTAATAATAAATACAATTTAACAGGAAAAGAAAACAAAATAGAAGTGGGCCTCCACCCCACTCCCACCCTCACTTCCCTTTTCCCAACCACACCCAGACATAAATAAAGAGGATCTTGACAGTCTCCAGAGGAGCTACAGGAAACATGTCTTAAACTGTGAGTAGAATTGCTTTCCCGTGTCCTCAGTGGCCCTTGTGGAGTTCTGTCTGTTCTCCACTCGCAGGAGAAAAAGAACATGTAAAATGTTCACTGTTGAGTACACAACGACAGGCCAGATTTTGCTCCTAAACAATAGCAAACAATCTTCAAAAGAAAGTATATTGCCTTTATATTTTTCCTTAACATTGGCTGATTTGTCTTGTCATATCTCAGATATGAAGACACTTGGTTTTCCCATGACTCACTTCTGACTTGAGATTTGACAAGGATTGTGCAAATTTCTCCCAAAGATTTTCTCCATATCTAACAATCTTCTGGCAACATTCCCAGAATTAATGCACTTTTATTTTGTTGATGCGTTTATCAATGTCATCCCAACCCTGCATTTGCAATAAGATGAGTAACCCATCAGTAAAGATATATTTGAGATTGTCATCTATTCATTGCAGAGTTCATTCATTTCCACCATCATTCCAAGTTTTTGGACTCATTGAACAGTGCGTGACACCATACAGACCAAAAATAGTGCCACATAAAGTAATAAGACACACAGGAGACATGCCTCCGTCCACTTCTGAGCCTCTGTATCACATGGAGGGGAAGGACATGAAACCTCTAGCTGATGGAGAGACCACGGTTGGGTTGAGGAGCCAGGCTAAGTGTTTGTGTCCCTGCCATAGTCGAGACGGCAGGGGGAGGCACAAAAGCTTTCTATTTGTTAGTATGGTCTCAAGATGGTTTACAGGGAAGCACATCCCACCAGTAATGGAATGAATAAAATGATTTATTTAGTACATGCTTCCAGGATATTTGATATGCTTGGCTACGTTTAGCCCATAGCCTCATCATAATGAAACAGCAAGCAGTCAGACTTGCAGCAGAGGCATTTCAGTGGAAGAGGAGAGAAACTCTGCGCCCCAGGCTCTGTTAAATGATGCTCTTCGTCCACAGTCACTCCCTCATTTCTCTTCTTGTCAATACCCTTCTGAACGCTTGGTCGGATCTTTGTCTGTTCTCGTTCCTCTGTACAGACAAGACAATGGCAATGATAAATTAGATTTAGGTATATATTGGATATTTGGGTATAAATGCATTTGTGTGTCTCCCCTCCACAGCGGTATTCATAGTTTTGGGAAATGCGCAGCGTCTGACTGTCATAAGAATATATTGTATTGTTATTGTTGCCCTGGTGACTTGTTGTGGATACACCTGTAAACCATAGAATGGAATTGTCAAAGCTTGACCTTCTGTCGCCTAACATTTTTTTGTATTCACTGATGCAGTGCAGATTATTGTTGAGATGTGTAGATGCTGCAACAGGATAAAAGAAGGTCTAGGGCTGTTTTTCAGAAATGCCTTGGCTTTTCTCCAGGCTTATTCTTCCCTTGTAAAACATGAATAAATTGGGTCTGTTAGCTGAAACTAATCTATAAGGCATAATTATGGCAATGTTTTAATTAACTGTAATTACTAGCACTGTGTCTAGTTATTTCTCCTAGTACTAACAGAACTGGACACGGTCGCTGTTCAATTAAGGAAGGAAATGCTCACCTAAACAATTAAGGATGAAAATAAGGACACATTCCCCTTGAGCAACAGTGAACTTTCTCTGGGTTCATACTGTGTTTCTTTCTAACAAGAGTCCCCAAATGCATGTGAAGAGGGGGTTTTGTAACATCTAGTAGGAACACATCAATTGCAACGTTTCTACCATTATCATGCTTTCCTTTATTGGCCTTGATCTCAAGACAGTGGGAGGGGCCATATTTGAAGTGGCTCTTTGTTAGTTGTGTTTTTTTTTCCACTGTAATGTAGGAACAAATAACCATTTTTGTGCCATTTTAATCTTTCAAGTTTAGTTAAATATTTCTCTGCCACTATAAAAAGTTGTAGTGAATATGAAATGTGCTTTCCCTTGGTTTCGGTTATATATTATACATGAAGAAAAATATCTGTATCTGAGAGCAAACTAAGGAATAATACATGCTTTGATCAAATATTTGTTTTCTGCCCTGATGTTTTTGCAATAATATGTTGTGTTCTCTTTAAATTTAATGTTGTGTTCTCTTTGCACATTACCCACTGGGCACAGACATCAATTCAACGTCTATTTGGTACAACCTAATTTCATTGAAATTACGTGGAAACAACATTAATTCAACCAGTGTGTGTGCCCAGTGGGTAGGTGCAGTGATTAGGTTGATACATACTGTACTTTAGTTTAGATTTTTTTAGCTTTAAAACGGCAACATTTTCTCTCCAACCCATAGCAAAATATAGAATTTCAGGAAATAAGCTTTAAACCTGCCAAATGTTCTCTCAGACAACAAGAGGAGTCTGAACTGTTTGTGTGTGTGTGTGTGTGTGTGTGTGTGTTTGTGTGTGTGGGGGTCACATGGGTCACGCGGTGGGGGTTTGTTACTACGCCAATAAATGAGAATATCCATCCGGACCTTTGCCTCCTAGGAAATTTCTGTGACTGAACATTCTCAAATTGTATTTGAGTACCACCTGCTGTAAACAGTAGGCCCACTTGAGTGAATGGACTTACGAACAGCCACTGTTAATTTGTCAATATCAGATTTTCTCCAGTGACAGCTTGGTAGCTGGGTGGTGGAACATAATAGAGCTGTGTGTACCTCACAGACTGCCACTTCACAGGGTTCACAGAATACATTTTCAAAGTCGTTGCTTTTATTTACTCAATACAGTGGTTGTAAAGGTATTGGGGTCAGTTGCCCTGTATATTATTTAGTCAGTTAAGAACAAATTCTTATTTTCAATGACGGCCTAGGAACAGTGGGTTAACTGCCTTGTTCAGGGGCAGAACGACAGATTTTTACCTTGTCAGCCAGGGGATTGCGATCTTGCAACCGTCCGAATACTAGTAAAATGCTCTATCCACTAGGCTACCTGCTGTATACATGTATGCCTTCGTAAATCAAGACCTTTCTTGAGTTGGGCTCTGGGATGGTGCTACTGTTGAGAATGTGAGCCTATGGTTGTGTGGGGGGAAAGGGTTGAGTGTGTATGAGTGTGTGGGTGTATGTGCATATCCCACAACTGCTGCGAAGGAGTAAAAGATGTTAGGGACAATAGAGGATGATTCACAACAACTGTTTGCTAATATAATAATTGCTTGTTATAATGTAATTTTGGTAATGGCGTGACTGGTGAGAGGTAAAATCCTATGCATAAATTGCCTACATTACTACAAATATGAATAGTAATTATAGAAAATAAGAAACAGGATTTTTAAAATATATATTTTTTTTTGATGGCTATATATAACACAAATCGAGGTGAGGCAATGGAAATGCATTTGGCAGTTGATCTATTTCTGTTCTGTAAATGGCACTGTGCTCTTTTCGAAGGATGGATCCCAGTCTTTTCAGTGCTATGGGATACAGGGGTCGGGGGTGGTCTGCCGGGCATTGGGATGACAGCCCAACTCGGGATGAGGAGGGCGGAATAGTGGGGACCAATTGGAAGTTTACTTAGTAGCAACGCAAATATCATGGTACAGCTATATAGACACTCGATCATCATGTTACTTTTTAATGGTACATTTACAAACATATATTTTGATAAATAGAATTGAATGTTGTGTCTCATTATAGTAAGTGGTGAAATAAGTATAGCCAGTTAGAATTGTAATGGCCTAGCAGATAATAAGAAAAGACGATCAGTATTTACCTGGCTAAAAGAGAATGAATATAATATCTTTTGTTTACAGGAAACTCATTCAACAATTTTAGATGAAGTTTTGTGGAAAAAAACGACTAGGGGGTCGAAATATATTTCTCCCATGGGCAAAGAAATTCAAAAGGGGTGATGGTTTTAATTAACAGTAATTTTGATCCAAATGTGCAAATTATCCAAACAGATCATAAAGGTAGATGGATTATTTTAAAAATGTAATGGACAATAAACAGATATGGCTAATTAACCTATATGGTCCAAATAAGGATGATCCAAGCTTCTTTGAAAATATATATAATAATTTATCTACTCTACAAGCAACACTAGATTATGTTTTTATGGTGGAAGACTTTAATACGGTCTTAAATACCTATGGACCGGAAAGGAAATCACACTACAAACTATCACCCTCAGGCACTTAAGGAAATCATGAATGTCATGCATATTGGAATTAGTGGATATATGGAGACTTAGATACCCTGACCTAGTGAGATATACAGTTGGGAGAACAAGTATTTGATAACCTGCAAAATTGGCAGTGTTTCCTACTTACAAAGCATATAGAGGTCTGTAATTTTTATCATAGGTACACTTCAACTGTGAGAGATGGAATCTAAAACAAAATCCAGAAAATCACATTGTATGATTTTTAAGTAATTAATTTGCCTTTTATTTCATGACATAAGTATTTGATACATCAGAAAAGCATAACTTAATATTTGGTACAGAAACCTTTGTTTGCAATTACAGAGATCATACGTTTCCTGTAGTTCTTGACCAGGTTTGCACACACTGCAGCAGGGATTTTGGCCCACTCCTCCATACAGACCTTCTCCAGATCCTTCAGGTTTCGGGCTGTCGCTGGGCAATATGGGCTTTCAGCTCCCTCCAAAGATGTTCTATTGGGTTCAGGTCTGGAGACTGGCTAGGCCAACCCAGGACCTTGAGATGCTTCTTACGGAACCACTTCTTAGTTGCCCTGGCTGTGTGTTTCGGGTCGTTGTCATGCTGGAAGACCATAGCCACGACCCATCTTCAATGCTCTTCCTGAGGGATCTCGCAATACATGGCCCCATCCATCCTCCCCTCAATACGGTGCAGTCGTCCTGTTCCTTTTGCAGAAAAGCATCCCCAGCGAAGGATGTTTCGACCTCCATGCTTCATGGTTGGGATGGTGTTCTTGGGGTTGTACTCATCCTTCTTCTTCCTCCAAACACGGCGAGTGGAGTTTAGACCAAAAATCTCTATTTGTCTCATCAGACCACATGATATTCTCCCATTCCTCCTCTGGATCATCCAGATGATCATTGGCAAACTTCAGACGGGCCTGGACATGCGCTGGCTTGAGCAAATCAAATCAAATTTTATTTGTCACATACACATGGTTAGCAGATGTTAATGCGAGTGCAGCGAAATGCTTGTGCTTCTAGTTCCGACAATGCAGTAATAACCAACAAGTAATCTAACTAACAATTCCAAAATGAATTTCTTATACACAGTGTAAGGGGATAAAGAATATGTACATAAAGATATGAATGAGTGATGGTGCAGAGCGGCATAGGCAAGATACAGTAGATGGTATCGAGTACAGTATATACATATGAGATGAGTATGTAAACAAAGTGGCATAGTTAAAGTGGCTAGTGATACATGTATTACATAAGGATGCAGTAGATGATATAGAGTACAGTATATACGTATACATATGAAATGAATAATGTAGGGTATGTAAACATTATATTAGGTAGCATTGTTTAAAGTGGCTAGTGATATATTTTACATCATTTCCCATCAATTCCCATTATTGAAGTGGCTGGAGTTGAGTCAGTGTGTTGGCAGCAGCCACTCAATGTTAGTGGTTGCTGTTTAACAGTCTGATGGCCTGGAGATAGAAGCTGTTTTTCAGTCTCTCGGTCCCAGCTTTGATGCACCTGTACTGACCTCGCCTTCTGGATGATAGCGAGGTGAACAGGCAGTGGCTCGGGTGGGTGTTGTCCTTGATGATCTTTATGGCCTTCCTGTAACGTCGGGTGGTGTAGGTGTCCTGGAGGGCAGGTAGTTTGCCCCCGGTGATGCGTTGTGCAGACCTCACTACCCTCTGGAGAGCCTTACTGTTGTGGGCGGAGCAGTTGCCGTACCAGGCGGTGATACAGCCCGCCAGGATGCTCTCGATTGTGCATCTGTAGAAGTTTGTGAGTGCTTTTGGTGACAAGCCGAATTTCTTCAGCCTCCTGAGGTTGAAGAGGCGCTGCTGCGCCTTCTTCACGATGCTGTCTGTGTGAGTGGACCAATTCAGTTTGTCTGTGATGTGTATGCCGAGGAACTTAAAACTTACTACCCTCTCCACTACTGTTCCATCGATGTGGATAGGGGAGTGTTCCCTCTGCTGTTTCCTGAAGTCCACAATCATCTCCTTAGTTTTGTTGACGTTGAGTGTGAGGTTATTGTCCTGACACCACACTCCGAGGGCCCTCACCTCCTCCCTGTAGGCCGTCTCGTCGTCGAGCTGGGACCTTGCGTGTGCTGCAGGATTTTAATCCATGACGGTGTAGTGTGTTACTAATGGTTTTCTTTGAGACTGTGGTCCCAGCTCTCTTCAGGTCATTGACCAGATCCTGCTGTGTAGTTCTAGGCTGATCCCTCACCTTTCTCATGATCATTGATCGCCCACAAGGTGAGATCTTGCATGGAGCCCCATACTGAGGGTGATTGACCGTATTGTCCTGTAGCCCATCCCAGCCTTGTGCAGGTCTACACCTTTATCCCTGATGTCCTTACACAGCTCTCTGGTCTTGGCCATTGTGGAGAGGTTGGAGTCTGTTTGATTGAGTGTGTGGACAGGTGTCTTTTATACAGGTAACGAGTTCAAACAGATGCAGTTAATACAGGTAATGAGTGGAGAACAGGAGGGCTTCTTAAAGAAAAACTAACAGGTCTGTGAGAGCCGGACTCCAATTGGGGGAAGGGTGGTAGTATTTTCAGGAAATAAAGGTATATTCTTTAACAAGTATGTATATCTATGTAGATATGTGTATGTATATACGTTGTGGCAAAGAAGGGGGTCGAGTGATAAATGGCAGATATGTGAGAGCAGAACTAATAAACGGGCTCTTCCCAATCACTAAAATGGCCATGCCGATCAGAACTACAGATCACAAAATGGCCGACCGCCAAAACTACAAGTCCCAGAAGCAAGGGGAACCCTCAGAAGGTGGAGCTGACCCAAAGATAAATGGTCAAGAAAAACCAGGAAGAGAGAGAGGGGGCTGGAAGGATCTATGAACAATAGAGAAAGAGACAATAGAGATTGGCTGGATTTACCGTATATGAGCTGGACTGTTTTGGACTTACCTGTTGGCGTTTGGACCTGGACCTACCGAGAACCCGATTCGTGTGCCGAACCCTGCTATCGTTGACCTTGCCTACGGCCTGGGTGGACCAGGACGGAGAAACAAACACACAGGTACTGTCCTGTTCGAAATAACTCTCATTCTTGGGTGATTTGGTGAGTTTCTCACTTAATTTGTGACAAACACTCCTAACCTTGAAGAGGTTTGCCACAATGTGTATATGTATGCATACGTGTATGTATATGGATGTAACGTTCATCGTTAAGGGCATGTTACGGAGTCGAGTTGATAGGTATTCGACTACCCGGACTGTTCCCTGGACTCCACGTGTAGGGATTTGTACAATGCATAACAAGGCTATTGAACTTGACATTGGTGTCTGTCTTTATTCCTTTATCCAACATATCATACTGAAACATGGTATCAGAAGTGGCTCGGAAAACACGTTTGTTATTTTTGTAGCTAAGTACAGTATAGGTGCAGTTACGTTCCATATGCGAACACACGCCGTTTCCTACTCACAACTCTCATCAACTCGTTGTTAGCTGGCTAGCTAAGGCAAAGAAATCTCCTATTCCATGGCAGCGAACATTCCGCCACCAAATCCCATGGTTCTCACATGGGACTGGGGCGACAACTTCAGGGATGAATTCGAGGACTATGCGCTGGCGCCCGGGCTACATGAGAAACCCAACGAGGTACAAGCAGCAACTCTGAGGAGTTTAATGGACAGCGAATGCAGGCATATCTACCGGCACAATCTCACCCTCGCAGCACGACAACAGTGTGATGCAAAGGCTATATTGGATGCATTGGAGAATTAATTCAAACACTCCAGAAACGTAATTTACAAGCGGTTCATTTCAGAAGCTGCAAACAGGAAGAGGGTGAGTCAGTACACAACTTTGTAACCAGTTTGAGAGAGAAATCCGCCGCTTGTGAATACGGGGGATTGAAAAATGAATTGATTCGTGACAAAAATAGTACTCGGAATTGCAGATGAGGATACGCGCCGGTGTCTACTGAGAGAGAGAGGCTTAACATTAGTAACTGCCATGGAAATATGCCGCACTGTTGAAGTCACTGATATGAGAATGAGAGCAATGGAAATCGAAACCCCACGCTCCGACGACGTTGATACTGTTCACGCTGTTACTAGGCAGACATTCAGACAAAACCAATCAAGGCCGAGTAATTCACCACGAACGGTGAACACAGAGAGCCCCGTAGCGTGGGAATACACACACACGTGGCAAAGAGCACTGCCCTGCCTACGGAAAACCACGCAGAGCTTGTAGAACTAATAATCACTTTGAAAAAGTGT